>NC_051159.1:67017705-67232929 GCF_013339745.2 Dermacentor silvarum | reverse complement strand
AGGAAGCCCGCCGTTGTTCGCTACCGCCGCATTCTGGCTACGGGGAAAAGGCCGGCGCTGATCTGAATATTCAAATCGCCGCTGCTGTTGCCTCGGATGCCAGGGGAAAACGCAACGCCCCTTTCAGTCATGCCTTGGGGGCGGTGACACGCTTTTTCGATTTTTCTCCTTTCGTTTCTTTGTTCTTTTTCTCTATGAGTTGCTTCAGATGAGTCACTGGACGCACAAGTTCGGAGTATGCGGCAAACTTTGCAAAACTGCGAAAATCGAAAGTGCAAGAGCGGCGTAAGAAAGATAGAAGGGGCAATTTTTGCAGCTCAAGGAAAGATACGAGATAAGAAAACAAGAAGCGACCGTTTAATTTCGTGCATGGAAGGGCTATCGGTTATATGCGGGAACAAGCGATGGCCAGGAAGCGCTACGGCAGTTTAGTGTTCAACTAAACTATATTGGCCACTGTCTCGATAGGGATGCCACGAAAATGGCGTGGCAATCTTACTAACGTTAACAGCACACGTGGCTGCAGCTGTATCAACGTTTACATCATACCTTAAGCCAGCTTTGTCCATGGTCATGCGTGTTCGATGAGCGTATGCACTTTTACTTTCTAGCATGCCGATGCCCATAGAGTTACTAAACAAAATTGAAGTGCTAGTGCTTATACGAGAAATGCAAGCCTGGTGGTTCAGCTAGCATGGGAAGTGTGGTTTGCACATGTATTTGCCTAACTTCGTCATTATGGCTTGAAACGGCTTTGCGACTAAGCAAATTTATCATTTCAACAAAATATTGTGTTATAAATGGAGAGGCTCGAATGATTGCTCATGTGCGGAGAGACTTCTTGCTTTCTGCGTTTATAGAAAAACAGGATTGCGTCGAAATTTAGGCCAGTGAAGGCAGGTAAACCATAATAAGTGAAGTCGCAAGAAAGTTTTGAAGTCACAAGCACGGAATATCATGCAAGTCCAACACGGACCACCAATTAAACGGCACTGTAACGACCACAGCGCCAGATTTCCCCCTAGTAAGTTTAGTAGGAACTCTATGCCGGTGTCCAGTCAGGTCAGAAGCTGGATACGTGCGCCTCAGAACAAGCAGTGAATCTGGTGTGAATCTGGCGCTCGTTAGTTCTGTGTGTAACGGTGCTGCCGTTGGCACGCGAACATTCAACGCTGCTTGCCCATGTGACGTATCGTTGTTCATGCGAGAATCGCCCATCGTATTGCACAAAACCAGGGTGAATATTGCGCTGATGGATATTCAAACGGGCTCACGCAACCTATGATGCTGAACATGATGCTACCGCCTGTGAAAACGGTGCACATTCACGCAGCTATGTAGCAGTCGTCTTTCCAAAAGCTTTTCAACCATGGCTCAATGTTACGCCGGATCGCCACGGGGGTTCGCAGAAACGTGCCGTTCTCACTTTTCTCCATTTCAGTCCTTCGTAACATTTTCGTGCATGCACATATGTATCAGGACGCACAGACTAGCGTCATGGAAAGTAGAAGGTATCTCTGATGGGTTTTCTTCATTGAGATAGGAAAAAAACATCACAGGCGTATTGTTGAGAAACCAGACAAATTTCACAAGCTTGTCTTTTTTGCAAATCAAGTGGTTGTAAGGTGAACATGAATCTTCTTTTATGGTTCAAGCAAAACTAGCAGATAACTGTTTGGACATGCAGACTAAATCTAACAAATATATGAACGGATTTATGAAATGACGTTCTTTGTGCTATTCTGAATTCTTCTGTCCTTCTCTATACCGATTACATCAAACCTTTAAAGGAAATTCGTACTGTTGATGACTGTCGCATCCTGCAATCCAACCTGTTTTTCGAAATGGTGCAAACAAAATAACCTCACCGTGAATGCTGCTAAGACCAAAGTCATGACTTTCACACTCAAAACAGCAAGTATTTCTTATTCTGTAGATTCTGTACCATTGTGTAAGGTCTGTGCGATAAATGATATCGGTGTACTTTTTGATAGAACCCTACACTTTTTTGCTTACACTAAACGCATTGCAATGCAGGGTATGCGTTCTATTAGGTCTGTTTGCAGACTATCGAGGGAATTCAACACCGTTCCGCAAGTTGTACACAACAACGTGTCTTCCTCAAGTCAAATACGCCTCAGTTGCCTGGAATGGCACTTCTAGATCCAACAGTTACATTATAAATAGGGCCCAGAAACGTTTCTAAGCATATATCATCACCGCTTTGCTAACACGGACACCGTACTTTGTTTTGCAGTATTGGATTATTAATCATTGCCCGTATACATCGCTGCTGACCTAATCGCGCTGACCTTCTGTTTCTTTTCAAACACCTTCACGGAATGCTCGCCTGTCCCGACCTTCTCAGTTGTATCACGTTTCGTATACCGCACAAGGTATCAGAGAACACAGACTGTTGCCATTTTCCTGTCTGTCATCACAAAATTCAACAATCGACAGAATAGAGTCTTTATATATAACGCTTATTTCATGATCTCGATTTTTATAACTCGTTGTCATTGTTATTTTTCGAGCTTTGCGTTTGTTTCATAGCTTTACAGATTGTTCAACTGCTTTTTCTCCTCCTTTTTCTTTTGTATTTACCTTGCGCATTGCTTTGTGTACACTCTTCTTATGTCCGCTCTTCTGTGCCTAATTATTTTTATTCAATGCGTGCACTGTTCTTTATGTACACACTTTTCTTTTCGTAACTGTTCTTTTATTAATTGCGTTTTTTTTTAACTTATATTCCCCTGTAGGTTTCTTTTTTCGTGTATGCGTGTGCCAGCACTCAGACCTTAGGCTTGTTCCTGGGCATGGTAAATAATTGATTGATTGATTGATTGATTGTTTAAGAAGTGGAAACTTAAGCTGCCCGCCTTGCAACAGTTTAGTCTTGACATTTGTACGCTAACGTCGGCCATTAAACGAAACGGGGGATGCAGGTATAGTAGAGATTAAACGCGTGCTGACATGACATTTTCGATTTGTCCATCTTTTTTTTTTCCTGGATCTCTAAACCCCCCAAAAAAGACTGGCATACCTCAGAGTGCCTTAAATAATGCAAAAGAATAGCTTTTCTACAGGCAGTTTCGGTTTCTTTTCCCAGCAGGTTACTATGCCGTGACGCCATGACACAGAATGTGGTCACATGGCAGCAGGAGCAGGAGCAAGCACTTGCCGATTCTGGGGGACTGACTAAGAATGGGCACATATTGTATAGCTCCCACCTCGGCTCGCGCTCACAGTCAGCCGATGAAGAATAATTAATATAGGCCCAGGGAGCGTACTTTGTGATCCGAGATGCCGTTTACGTTCCTGCTTTCATTTCTTTCGCGGTGCCATATCCTTTAGACTCTCCCGAGAGTAGTCTAAAGATTACATTTAATAAAGGTCCTTCTTTGGTAGCATGACTATGTTGTTCTGCATAACCTTCATTGTTGCCATATTCTGTGGAATCTTTATTCAAGCCGCTATTATTTAAATTTGGTGAGAATTGGTCGATATCTGCGGCACTGACAAAGAGTTTGGTCGCCATAGTAGATCTTTTAACCAACTTGCCCTACATAAAAACGAAAAAATCCCAAGACATCAAAAAACATTCTTTGTAGTTGGCATTGTATACATGCACTCACGCGCTCCATTTCACATTTCCCTAGAGTGCTGACTGTCCTGACGTGTACGCACAGCACCCAGATATGAATTTATGCTGGAGTCAGTCATGTAAAGCTCGTTTGCTCCAAACGTTCCCAGCGCCATTGCGTATGACTAAACGTGTACTGCAGACGTTGCACGCTCTATAGACGGTGCTCTACCGATCCAATGGGCTTGGAGTGTCAGAAGCAGAGGAAGAACCAGCTGTAAGACAATCAAGAAAAAAAAAAAGGAATAGCTTTTTAGTGGTGTGCGCTGGATACGGAGAATGGAACGCCAACATGCCCAAACAGTACGGTATTTCAAGAAATAGCTCCCTTGCAGCGACGCAACAACAACAACACAACAACACAACAACCACAACAACAACAACAACAACAACAACAACAACAACACAACAACACAACAACAACAACAACAACAACACAACACAACAACAACAACAACAACAACAACAACAATATTGACAGTAATAATAATATTGAAAGGAACCAGCGAAGGCACAGCTCTATGTTACCAGCCAAGGTTCTAAATTTACTTATTTTATACACAATGCAGCCCTGTATTAAGGCTAGAGCAGGAGTAGAAACATGTACAGATAACGGTAAATAAGCAAATGCCAACGAGGCAAGCAGAAGCAAATAATGGAAGCTATTGGCATAGGCAAGTGAACAGTACTCACCTATGGAGAGTAAGGAATCATTTTCGTGGCAATTAACGAACGAACAGTAATGGACAGTGAATTACAATGCATTGTTGCACTTTATTCCAATGCCTTAGTATGAGCAAAAGAAGGTATTGTGTTCAAGGCGTGGGAACAAGGAGTACAGCATTCGTTAGCAGGGGTGATATAGCCCAGACTCAAAATACAGAGGCAGAGTTAGTGACTACATGCAGGAGGTTTAGAGACACAATGCGATAATCCAACAGGCGTTGTTGTAGGTTCGGGACTGCAGTGCATGTGTCAGCAAAAAACATTGCAACCTTAATTATGGCAGATGAAACGAATATATTCTTTGTATTGGCCGAATTAAAGCTTTATATAACAGCCGCTTAGTGTCGTGTGGAGTGTTACTCGAAGTTCGGCGCAAGTAATTCAGCCTTAATTTTTAAATGCTTTCCTGTTTACATATCGATGCGGTTACACGCAAGAAATATTTTGCGAAAATAACACCTGAATATTTTACTCGAACGCTGTTAGCTTTACGTTATTAAAGGAATAGTAAAAGAACGAACGATTCCATGCATCTTTTGGTAAATTATATTTGAACTGTTTTACTCCATGCACTTGATATTCATTTGCCATGTTTTACATGAATCACAATATGGCACTGGGAATTAAACAAGACGATAACGGTCATGAACAACATGATTGATTTCACAAAGGGCGCAATAATCAGCACTAAGAGTGATTTTAGATTACCTGTTGTGAAGCAGATTATTGATATAGTATATGAAGTAAAAAAAAAAGGCCTAACGCGCACCCCTGTGGCACACTGGGCATAATTGAAGATTAACCAATAAAATGAAATAAAACAAATTGTGAGCGACAACGAGGAAAACTGGTGCTTAAAGATGGTGGTGATTTGGTGTGCCGTTGAATTTGACTAATATTTTACAATTAAGCACCGAAAGTGGCAGAAAAGTGGATGAAAGTAGCCTTTTTTTAATTGCCAATAACCGAGATTATAAAAGACGTCATGGCTGGTGTGAGAAAGTTTGACTGATGTGACAGTGGTGCATCCATGATGAAATCCATAGTTTAGTGAGGTTAGAACGTTGCTTAAGCAATAGAATTCCATGATACGTTACGAATAATGTGTTATAACATGGTGCTCGATTTTGAGTTCAAGATGTTGGTCTGTAGTGAATAAAAGTACGTGCTTACCACCAATTTCTACAATGGTATAACTTTCCACGAAGTTGGTACTTTGCTTAAGTCTAAGGATTTCTGAAAGGCGACTATAACGGAGGGCAGTATGTCTTGAGAGTTGTGTACAAGAAAATAGTTGCGGTTACTATCAGAACTTCTATAGAACTTTTTGTATCCAGATTCTAGATTAGGTTTAAGACACCATAAAACTGATCACAATACCAGGAAACGAATTAGACGATGCATCGTAAACAAATTCTTTTAGATGTTATCGAAGGTGAACATGGACATAAAATGCCAGTTAAAAGTGTTTGAAATGACAACGGTGTCATTAATAACGGTGTAGTTCATTCTGAAAAAGGCGCTGTCAGGGTAATAACCGGTATTGTCAGTTTTAAGAGACTTTTCGTATAGGCACCCTTCTGGAGAATCGTCACTCTGTAGTTTTGTTATATACAGGCTATATTCAAGGGCTTGTTTCTTACTCTTATTTCTGGTTCTAATTTTGTTGAAAGAGAGGAAGGCACAAGAAAAAGGGAAGCACGGCGAATAAGCAGCTTCTGATGCTTGCAGTGCTAACTTCAGCATGCAGCTGCTTATTGCTCATTCAGTTTCCCTTCTTTATTTCTTCTTCCAGCAAAATTACAAACAGAAATTTAAGTAAGGAACACGCTGGCGATCTTGTATAAGGCCTGATAAGATAAAGTCAGTTTAGGAATTGACAGGGGAAAGGTTTTGATCACTCAGGAGCACACAATTTAATACCCCTCCTTACATACGATATGTAATCGCATAAAATGCCCCAAAGTAACTCATTGACTACCAGAGACACCGCAGTGTGTGCTTCCGCATTAATTTCTAACACGTTGACTTATTTTGCATGCGCACAAAAACACCATTTACCAGTGCTCTTGCTTACCAGCCCCATCGGATTGCGGTCACAAAGGCTGCGAGTTGAAACCGTGTCCTCGGGATCAGCAGCAGAACGCCATGTACCCCGGTGCCTTTTTTTTTTCTCGTAATTTGTAAGCCTGCATTCCTAAGGTCGTGCTTACAAACACAGAGAGATTCGTTTCATACAGAAAGTATATCTCTTTGCACGAAATCGCTCTGGGTAATCCTGTACACCTTCTAAAAGCATTACAGACTACATTCGAGATTTTACTGTTCCGTTGTTGTTGTTATTTTTTATAGTCATATGCAGCTATTCATAGGATGGTGGAGATGGACGCAGCAAGGGAGAGTACGCATATTTCAGTAGTTCCTGCTTTCCCTTTTTCCTACTCGCCGTCGACGGTATCTAATCAAGGCAAAAATAATGTCGTGTTGTTGATGCCACTGATCTTTCTGCGGAGTACCTTTGAACGCCGGTTCTTTCTCATTACTTTATTCCGCGTGGCGGAATAGCTCCACAAAGAGCACTTGGCGCCCGTGTATAGACCAGCATAGAGCGCAAATGACAAAGGTGTCGCTAATGGCCGGCCCGCGTATATAGCACGCGCGCAGTGTATAATCAGCCAACTTATTAGGCAGCGGCCACGCTTTCTCTTTCGGCCGGCCGAGCACGTGGGCGCCCGCTGCGTGCTGTCCGCCGTACACGCTTGCTCGGCCATAGTGTTAGGGGGGTCGCGTGTCGCTTGCGTGTCGAGAGATGCTCCATTATAAGGGGTGGGATATCACCGCGTCCTTTGTTATACCCGAGAGCGGCCGGAGAGCATTACCTGCCTCCCGCTGTTGTTGTTACAAATGATGCTGCGCAGTAGGAAAACAAGCGGGTCTATATTTATATATAAAGAAAATGGGCCTATATTCTTGCACTACTTAAACGCGGACTGAATGCCGCTTCCTTGTGAAACAGGGGGTGTACATTGCACTTTCTCTAAACGCAGGTCAGTTGTGCTCTGACGTAAACAGCAAAACATTAAGAAAGAGGGGAACTGAATTATGCTGAAAGGGTTGGGGGGGGGGGGGGGAGGGGGGAGGGACTTCAACGGCATAAACTTGGCACATGTTCAACTATCACCTCCGAAAGAAACATGGACTGAGGTAAGAAAGAGGGCAGGGGAGTGGGAGCGGGGAGGGGGAGGGGGGAGGTGTCGTAACAACTCTCGAAATTTTTTCTCATTATATGCGACGTTATATGTGTATCGTATGTAGGTCGCATTTTTGGAGACTCCCGGAATTACATCCTAGCGTTGCCACTGGACAAGTATGATATATAAATAGAGGAAAGGCAGGAAGGACAAGTCTGCTTTGTCACGTGACCACACGAAGCGACAGAAGTCATATCATGCCTGCTTCCACCATCATGTACAAGTGATGGAAAATAAACTTAATATTATTAAATATTATTGTTATGTCACGCATGCCAAGAAATTCTCGGAGCAACTGACGTAATATTTCTGTACAGCGGACGTCCATTTTGCTCTTCAAATACGAATATTCCACAATGGCAACGAAGTGGAAAGCACCACCAGTGGAAGTCGAACACACAATCTGCAAGCGATCTCTACCATCTAAATTACTTATTCTCTACCATCTCACATATACTTATTTATTTCATGTGTATGCTTATGCCTTTACGTAACCGTGCTTGGACAGCCGCCGTGGCCACATAAACCAAGCCCATATGTTAAGAGGCTTCTCACACTATAGTGTAATCGTCAGAGTCGAAAGTGGATTATTTCGACTCTGGAATCTTAGACCCAAGTTTCATTGTTGGCAACTGCACATGCTCGCTATCCTCGCTAGACGCACGCTCCCTACGCATGGAACGTTCGGGTGCAGTCCAGTGGGTGGGAACCCGACCCCGGAAGACAGATCCCAGGCGAGACGAAACAAAACAAAACCGGCGGCGGTGACCCCGGGCTGCAACTCTGCATGCGCGGCGCAGTTTCGGGAGGGCAGCAGGCGTGCGCGTGGCGATGGGGGGCGCATGGACCCCGGTCTCTGTCGGGACGACCTGCCCCCCCCCCCCCCCCCCCTCTTGCTTTGCTGCTACTGCTGCTGCAGAGAACAACCGCCCGCCGCCTCGAGGGACAGCGTGGCTGCAGACACGGCCCGCGCTGCTGCCTGCCTCAAGCTTCTCTGCTGCTGGCCCAAGAGCAGACTCGCCTCCGCGCAGCCGGCCGGGGGCACGGGGGGCCTGCGCGCGCTTTATACATATTCATATCCGGCAACACGGCCTAATGACAATCGCAAGGTTCGAAGCTTAACTGATTCTCTTCATTTGCATAGGCAACGGGCCAGCCGTGGCCGAGGCGGCGAAGCTTCCCCTCTTCCTTTCTTCGTTCTCGTCACCTCCCCCTCCCTCGAGTGTTCTTTCGGGCCAGCGTAAAATGGTGAGATGTTCCCCCTTCTTTCCCTTCCGAGTTCTCGCTTTCTTTCTTTCTTTTCGGTGGTTCGCGAGGCGCCCTTCCTAATGAAGGACGCACTTTAGGGGTTCGTTGCTTCTGCTCGTCCGCGCCGCCGTCCGTGCATGGTGGTGACTCTGCTGCTGCTGCCGCTGCCGCCGAAGCTGCAAGCCCTCTCTTTTGTGTGGTCGCTCGGGACGCTGAAGGCGCCGCCGGGGAAGAAGAGCTCTCGTGAAGTATGGCAACGCCTCGCGCGTCCTGCACTCTGGAACCTATACCCCTCCCCCTTTGCCATCTAGCCCCTCTCCTCTTTCTGAGTCTCTAGTGATGGGAACTCGTCCGAACTGAAATGAAGACGAGCGTGGCGCGAACAATGGGAAGCTGGCGCCTTCTTGCTCCTGCTGGAAGTTCTCTGTGGGTGGAGGAGGGTATAGGGGGCGCGATCTGTCGCTTCTGAGCCCGCAAGCGGGAGTTGCGTGGAGAACCGCGCGCGGGTCATTTGGAGTATATAGAGTCGGTGTCGAAATCGCGTTCCTACGTGGTGGAACCCTCAGGGAGGCTGAGCCTCCCAGAAGCGTCAGGATAGCTACAACCTTAGGCGAGCCCAAGTGCCGCCTGTATTGAAGAACAAAAACAAATACTAGGAACGGAACCACCAAGGCAAGTCAGACTGCGTTCATATTGTGCAGCGCGCTAGGTATAGCGTGCGTGAGTCGCATAAAGGTCAGCACAGGTTGGCAGAAAGCGTTCGTTCCATCTTCGCCGTACATTATCGACTTCTATTTTTAATATTTCTACAGTATGATCACGGCGGATGAATGATGATGTTACTTGCAGACACAGCCACCAGGAACGATCACTTACGAAGGCTGATGTCACAGCGCTAATGCAGTGTACACATTAAATAGACTGTTCATTTGTTTCGTTGTCTATCACTTCTTTCTCGATATCTTACATTTGTGATTTTTAAAGAACGTACATGAAAGGTAACGTAATTCCTGAGCATCTTGTAAAGATAATGCATCAAACCATAAGAAGGCTTGGCTATCCGTTTGTATTACCGCGCAAGATGAGAAGTGTCAGTATAGAGCTGAAAGACTGCTGCTGGAAGACGGTTTCGGTGTACCGTACTGCGGCGCACTGAATACCTCCATGCCGGAACTTGGTGCCCATTCGATCGAATTTACCCGACAACATTGTATGGGCGTTGCCCACACGAGATATTCAGGCATGACGTTACCCGATATAGACTGCAATACGCATGATCACCTTCAACGACACAACTCCAGCTCCATATAGACACCGGGCGCAGGGCTTCGCTCAGCTGTGTACACTGTGCTTTCCGAATGAGCTTAATGAGCCTAGTTAGGCTTACTAAATTATTCGCCGTTCGTTTTCATTCGAGTAGCAACGCAACACTATATATTTATATATAGGATGCAGGCCGAGTGCATGTCCCCACGCTATATAGCCTCCCACTCCAATAACAGCACCGACAACATTGTTTCTGGCGCCAGGCTCCGCCAATGAGGTCGGGTTGCGCTGCACGGATGCCACAAGAAGGGTCCACACCCCTTGTCCATCTGGCTAAAAGAGAGGAGGGCGGTCGGCCGCCTATTTGTGCATTCGGTTGCGCTGTCTGCGGACAGGCACACGTTGACCCTGGCGTGGCACCCGTAGGCGTGTATGCGTGAGGCGTCAGCGCTGCAGCGTTCTGCAGCCAAGGAGTCGGCCACGCCGCAGCAGCCGCTGATGCCAGGCCCACGCAAACTCTCTGTCCGATTCCACTCATTAGTCGAAGTGGAGCCCGGCGTACGACACCGACGCGGGGCGGAATATGCGCTCTGCTCATTTGTTGTGAGTCCCCGCTAAAGAGCGGTCATCTCATCTGGATGAATGCGCGCGCCTTGCTTATATGTGTATTTCTGCCTCACCTATCCGTTTCTTTCTGGCTCGTCCTTTCTCCAATCCACGTGATCAGGCCCGTCATGGTAGAAAATGACTTGCGTCTCGGTACAGGTCTCTGGCATCAGCGGGTGCAGAACCTCACGGATTCGTTTGACAGTTCGTGTTTTCGCTGTCCTTGTACGACGACGCAGAACGACGCGCAGGAAATGATTTCAAGAGTTTCCGCCGTGCCACTTGCCATCACTTAAGTCTAAGCATGAAGGCTTGTTTATGTTCTGACGCTGTGGGTATATGCAATTCTTCTACAGTTTGATTCTTCCACAATGCAAGTATAGTCGGCCATGCAACGTTCGAGATGGGAGCTGCAGTGTGCTATGAGTAACGGTGAGTGCCTCAAGCACAGGATAACAATAATAATAACTAAAAAAAAAAAGAGCGCGCATCTTTTGCCACGTGCAGTTCGCCGTTGTGTCTACGCAACTCAAAGACACTAAAAGCACACACAAAAAAGAAAAAGAAAGACACAAGGGAAAAGAAAAACGCTTTATACTTGTAAGGGCTGGGCGTATGGTGTTTGTTGAAGGCCCACAGTGCCGGGCCTCAGTGGCAGCATGCAGGTTTTGTACATACCGAATCCAGTTTCTTCAGTCGCATGTTATCTTGCTCAATTTTAGGTACCTGATACGACACTTGATAGAATGAACTCTGTATGTTTCAGCAAAAGTGACGCAGCTCCCTTTGACCAGTGCTTCTTTTCTTTACGACCAATCCCTGTTGCCATGGCTGCATGATCTAAATGCAGCCCTGTCACTGTGAGCAATGATAAGCAGAGCTCTCCACGAAGACGAAGTGCGGGCATATTATAAGCGGAAGTCGTAATGATCTTGGTGAGAGTGCGCACGGTAATGCTCAAAGGCACTGCGTTTGAAGCAAGTGAAAGAGCATCAACGTCCCTGCAGATATGCCTTGAGCCGCTTTTAGCAAGTGCGGATGCATGCATACTTACTCCTGATGTATGCCTTCGGCAAAGGGACTGATTGGACTTTGTCAACACCTCCCTTCAATTCAGCTTGCATACAGTGTACTCGTTCATGCTCCCCACATCCATGAATCTATGCATTGTAAAAGTTACATACGATGATTGTGAGGCCTGAAGTCTATAGAGTGGATAATGTCGACATTTCATAGGTACACACGAACAGTATTGCGTCCTGAAGTCTTCACCGGGAGATTCACTTAGAACGCTTAGCCTTCGTTATACGCGCAATAATCCTCATTCTCTTTCTCATAGAAAGCGGTCACGCGGGTGTGAGACTTCAATATCTAAACACTTGGGTCAGCTTCACGCATGCCTGCTTTGAAGTTTGAAGTTTGAAGTTTATTGAATACTTAGTGCAGATACAAAAGTATAGTATTTCCGAACGAAGACTCGGCTATCCAACGATACGCAACCAGTTGCCGTAGTTAAGACGTGCGTCGCAGCTGCTACATTGTTTCAAACAACTTGCCAGGTTAACTGCGTACTCAACTTGGTCACATGCCGCTCATTATCGCGTCTCGCACATCGGCGAGCGTAAACGACGACGCCCTAGAAAAAGGCACACCATGCTCGCCGAGTTAGCGTCTCAGGGCCCACACAGTGCGCATAGCAGCATCGCACACTGTTCACCTATCACGTCGCCTCTGCGCGCACGGAGAGGGAAGAGGGAGGGGGGGGGGGGGCGGAAACTGGAGTGAGCGATGTCTTCATTAATATTTCCGCCTGCTCCCGCCATCGCCGCTAGAGCAATGTGCGCGTCCTATCTTGCTCCTACGCCGTCTTCTCGCCGATCGTCGTCTTCGCCGCGGTTCTTATTTCACATATTATTTCTTTATTTCTTCTTTTTCTATTATCATCAGGCACTCGCTCGCTCTGTCACGTCAGTATCTACCCGCGTGTTTTTTAAGGCGCCGCTAAACGAGGGAGGTACTACAAACGAGCGATCTAGCCGTAGTCTCGACTAACGAAAAGAGAGAACGAAAAAAAAAAAAAAGGGGGGAAACGCAGAAAGATAGCACGGAGAGGAAATGAGACGCACGAGAAAGAAAGAAGGAACTAAAGAAACATAGGCGACAAGGCAAAAAAAGAAGGAAAGGGAGAAGGCTAAGCTTGGCAGCGGCTGCTTCGGGAAGGAGGGAAAAGGCTTTTATTTAGGGGGGAGGCCCCCCAGAAAAATCGACCCTGTAACACGACCCCGAGCTTGTACGCGACACTGGCTGCGGCGGTGGGAGCGGGAGGAGAGAGAAGGGCGAGGGAAACAGTCGAGAGGTTGAAGAGAACGAGGAGGAGCACTTGTTGTTAAATAGCTTCTTGTTATGCGGTCCACAGATTACGGCGTTACATCTTTGCGCTTCCTTGGGGTATAAATCTCGCCCCCGTTTTCCCCCCTCTCGCAACATCGCTCTTCGAGCCGTTTGCTTTGCTCTCGCGCGCGCGAGCTCTTTCTCTGTTTCTTCTACGCTTGCAGCCGCGGTCTCGCGCTGCAGTATTTTCTTTTGCGCACCCCCGGCGGGCGCCGGAAGAAACCTCACCGCCGAGCTGACGCGCAAGAGTTCCCGCTGCTATACAGCACCGCTTCCACAGCTTAGAAGAACTGCCGCATTGTTCAGCTTTGTAGCTTTGAGCGCTTTTCTCTGCTTTTCTTTCTGTTCAATGTATTGCATTGTTCTTTTCTTTTAATTTCTAAATTTCACTTCGACTGCTGCTGCTGCTTGTTTCTCCTGGCAGTAGGCTCTGAGTATTTGGTGATGCACGCGCCAGTGAATGAGAAGTTTCTCTCGTGTCGTCTCGGACGGGAGACATATTGTCCGGCGATGAGTCGCTGCCTTTCTAGCAATTCAGACTTTTGCTGCCACAGTTGCGAGACGAGCGAACCACCCCCCTCCACGCGACGAATTCCTTCCACGCGACGAGAGACGAAGAGACGCGCGACTCCAGTGTGGGGACTCTTCTCGTCCTCGTTTTTCAGTTTTATTTCTCCCTGTCTTTTTTTTTCTTTTTTTTTTTCACCCCGCGGCTGCATGTTTGCGCTTGAGAGCCCACTAGCAAGAGGACTAGCTTGAGACTCACTGTGTGTCTTCTTATAGTCACTCGTTATTTTATTTCATTTTTTTTTTTACTCTCTAGTAGTGCCTAAAGAGTTCTGTCGCTTTGTTCCGCACCCGTTCGTTCGCCGCCTGAATTAGTGCGCCGGCAGAGACAGGGAGTTGAACGCCGTTCGGAAGGACGCTTATTAATGTTGTCGCCGAGGGTCCTTCTAGTTCTTCGTTCCTTGGAAGTTTTTTCGGGCGATAAGTTTCTTCGTGCGTGGCAGCGGAGAGACTGAGGATAAGTGGGTGACATTTAAAGAATGAGTGAGAGTTTATTTCGTGCTCGAGTTCTTACTAGAGTGCTAAATTTAACGTCGTGAAGTACGTCCTTTTTTGTTTTTCCATCAATGTCGTGCTTTTTTTGTTTTCGCTCCATATAGCACGTTCTCAGCGCTTAAGTCACTGCCTTGAAACGCTCCCTATTGGGATGCTTTCCAATTCTCTGTGCGTAATATATACCCGAAATAATTGTTAGTATAATAACAAGTCTAATATTATTTCTTCATTCGCGCCACTTTTTATGTCCGAAACAGCGACTCTAAAGTACACTGACCCCCTTTGAAGATCTCTTTGATGTTAAAGGTACTCTTAGACTCCTAGAGCGGTGTACTTTATCCTAGAGGAAGTATTCGAGGTGAAATAAGGCTGCCCGGCATTCTTTATTCGGAGCAGGTAAATCCTGCCATGTGCTAATTTTATACCCCGGGCAACCATTGGTCACCCCGCGCCGTATAGATTTTACAAGCACTGCGTGGTATCAGTGTTTTAGTTGAGCGTATAATGGTCCGCTCCGCTCAGACCGGCTCATGCTAGCAATTTTCACACAACCGCTCAGCGGGAACGCTATAGTGCGCTTGCGCACAGCCACCATGCTGGCAGCGCAACCAAGATCCGCTCCAGAAACTCGCTCACTTAAAATGCGACTGAGCGGAGCGGTGAGAGCGTACATGTTCTACTTGGCTTCTTGGTCGTTTTTGTAGCCGAGCTGATAGCGCGTCAAAAAGCGTTATCTACGTAGTTCCCTGAAGTGCCTCAGCACGTAAAATCTGAGCGGAGCTGAGCGGAGCGGAACGGAGCGGAACGGAGCGTAAGTGGCGCTCAACTAAAACTGTCCATTGTCCGCTGACTGGTCACTATCGTATATAGACAGCTGATGGTTGCTCTGTGTTATTTGGCAAGACTCGATTCAGACCTTTGATAAGATATGTATAGAAAAACACAAATATTTGCTTTTATTTAGGTGACACAGCGAATGCACTTATAACACACCAGGGGTTGCCACGAGTTACCATATGCAGGGCGCGCTTTTTCTTGAAGTTTTCGTTTTATGCACTCGTAGCGAGATTAGAGCGACGCGCAACGTTTGTGCAACGGCGCCACCGAAAAGAAGATACGCGTTTAGCAACGCACGACCATCTGCTAATTGTAGGGAGGTGACAGGCACCAGCCCATATACACCGGGATCCAAGCCGCGCGGCAACTTGCACACACATTATTCTATTAATCAAGGTGTGCCGGCGCGCGCCTCGTATACACCGGAGTCTCCTGCCCCACTTCGAAAGACGGGCCACCACCTCCATGCCACGTCCTTGGACAGGACCTCGTTGTGCGGCAGCGATGATTAGTATTCTGCTGCTGTCCAGTTCCTTATTCATACATCGCATATGGCAATTCAAATGTGCCGCCAAGACATGAGAAAATGAAAAAAAAAAAAAAAGCACAGGGGAGGAGGGAGTCAGGTTGAAGGTGTGTAACAAAGAAGCGACTTGTGCGCACCTTGCTCGACTACATACGGAGGGTATCTTGATAGAGGGAGATCGTTCCCGGGATGCAGAATATATATTCTGCGAAAAAAAAAACAATAGGTCTTATATGAGCGCACGTCAACGCCATTGCTAACGTACGAAGAATGGCGGCGATAAGGAGGAAGCTATAACAACACCTAACAATGGGTATTAAGTGGAATCCCGTGATTTTATCGTGCGACACTAAAACTAGTGCCCCCCCCCCAGTTAAATACGCCTACGGCGCAGCATCTGGGAGAGCTGAAACAATGACCGATAACGTGAGATCGCTTTCATATTTGGCATACGTGTAGCCGAAATGTCTTGGGAACGTCGCTACCAAAGCTGTGGAAAGGCTGTATAGTAATGTGACCACGGTGAGAGTATTAGCGAGGCCTTGTTTTCTTCGCCTATATTTATGTGGTAACTTAATGTAAACGCAGTGATTGTACTGCAAGTGCTAAACAACGGCTATTGCGGTCATTGAGGAAAACGGCACTTAAGAAAAACCCAATTGAAAACGCCACGGTATCCACTGGTGACTCGAGCCGTGATAACTAATGCCGCAGTTTCTTTTCTGTCAGCACGTCGGGAGCGTTTTTCAACGCAGTTTTTTTTTTTTTTTTTTTATTGTTAACGACATGGGCAAAGCGCCAAGCAGTGGATGAAGGATCACCATGACGTTCAGCTATAACGCGGCGTGAAAAATGGAAGACAGCACCAGGACACGCTTTCTCCCCGCTCTCCTCTCCAGAATTACAAAAAGAAAAAAAAAGATTATAATTTGCTAGCAGATAATGATTCTTTCGCTTAAATATGCGATAAATGCAAAAGAACACACAGTGATACAATCTCTTCAAGTCTCTTCAACTAAATCTATCGTCTGCATTAAAAAAAAAAAAAACAGTAATTGTAGCGCCCTTCTGGAGAGATTGAAAACGACGGCACACCGTAATGCGCGCGCGTTTTAATGCATCTCCCGGCCACAAGCGCATGCGACGCATCCATCGAGCATTCGCAATCCACCGCTAATCCGCGGCACCAAAAACGCAACCAGTTCTGCACCGTGCACCACAGCCAGGGAAGCACAGCAGTGTCACTGCAGCGCGACCAAGCGCCCTGAAGTGGTTCGTGATAGAGACACAACCGCGCCGTTCGTTCGTGCGCACCCCCCTTGCCACTGCAATCGCTCGCGCGAAGCAACGAATGTTGCGCGTCGCGTACACTACCTCTCGCAGAAGGGCTACGCGTGTCATTGCCCTTGACGGATCACCCCCACGCAACTCGTCCATCATAACGGCCTGTCTAGATACATTCCGCGAGGCTCCCATAAGGCTTATAGAGCAGGTGATTCTTTAATCTGCACGCTTCCGAGTGTCTCGGCGCATACGATGCGGCAAGCGCGCTCTTGCAGTAAATAGCAAGGACGTGGACGCGGCGTATAAAGCCGAAACGGCGTGCAATTGCTCGCGACGCTGCAACGTGGCGTCTTTCTTTTCGAGAATGGATGCGTGGTTTGAAACTTAGTGGCCCTGTCGATCGAGCGAAGATATGCGTACGGACGTAGTGTGCGCCAAGAGAAGCGGGAAGAAAAAGAAGCGCTGGTGCTCCGGCAAAAGCCGACGCGAAGATGGAGAGGCTGACCGCGAATGGAGATATAAGCGGTCGCGGAAATCTCGAAGTTCTGTGGCTGGTCTGCCGCCCTGCGGAAAGAAAGCTGCTTCCTACCGATTCCCCCGAAGTAGACTTGCCTTTCAGTCGTTCTCGTAGAGCGAAGGAGGAGGCAAGTTGTTTGCAGCGCGAGGGTACAACTCTACAGAGCGAAACCTGAGGGTGCCGGCCGAATGAAAGTTGCAACAGCGCATGCATGCTGTTTTGTGCAATTATAGAAATACGGAATGGAAACGTGGGTTTCAGTCGTTCACAACAAAAATCCATAGAACGAACATTCTACGAGCTAGTATCACCAGACTACACATCGTGAGCATTTTCCTTTCCTATTCAACTGGATGTTCACAAGCTGACACTACGGATGTGCGAAAGCGAGATTTCTGTTTTTTTTTTTTTTTTTCCTTTCTCCCGCACGGCCTGCGCCGCGGCTACCGTGGATAGATGGACGGTTAGATGCACGAGCGTCTCCTTAGGAACGGGGCGGTGGGTTGCGCCACCAAGTTCTTGTTATTACATTGCCTAATGTCCTAGCTATCTTTAAAAAAAAGAAAAAAAAAGACGAATTCCCCTCATCAAACTTTCTGAACCCATATAAGGAACTTTGTGTTTGTTCGCCGCCGTTGGTTGTCGTTTCCCTACTTCCACCAATCTTCCAATCGCATCTTACCAATCTCTATTGCGGACATGTTTACTTTCCCACTGCTCTCGCTGAACCCAAGGGCTTCAAGGAGGCCAGAGGTGCCTAAATCGACCGCTCGTCAGATATCTTCACATTCTAATAAAACATGCTCCATCGCGGAAGCGCGGAGGCCAGCATCATCTGGTGGTGGTGCAAGGAATCCATGTGGCGTGCACAGTGCGCATGCTACCCTATGATTCGTTGGCCTATTCGGCAAGACAACAGCCAGGTCGCAGAACCCACGGTCACGGAACCCAGCGAGGTATGCAAAATATATATATATATATATAAATTCGTTTTTAAAAAACTGAAGAAAAAATTACCTGTTTAGCCTTGCGACACAACTCTGGAGAGGACTACTGCACATCTTTTCCAAGCAAATGTAGCAGGAACAAATGCATGCCTCTTCCCCTTATCCCAAAACTGTATACTTATACGCTATATTATATATATATATATATATATATATATATATATATATATATATATATATATATCCAAACTCACGGTCAGCTTTGAAGGTGGCGTTCAAGTTGGCCTTTGGGGACGATGCAACGTCCCTGCCACGGCATTTGTATGTTATTTGAGACTCAATCCTCTGCTGCAGAAGCGAAACCGGTCACCAGATGGCGTGTGTTTTAGAATCTCTCTGACGAACAACGTATGATCCTTCAATCGACCCCACACAAAATAAATCCCTTTGGAGAAAGATCAAATGCATGCTCTTAAAGGTTCATTACCCATGAGGAGGCCCTAATGATGAGAGATGATATCTTTTCCATAAACACTTAAGCCACACTGCAGGGAGAGTGCAGACGACAGGTCTCTAAAATGTCTTCTGATATTTGCAGTTGTATTCTCGTTTTCCGGCGAGGAAAATAAGCCAATAATTTACAATGCTGCAATGAATATATGGAAACATAAAAACTTTGGTACATGAACAGTGTTGTGAAAATATTCGAATGACGCGTATGCGTATAACCGGCATACTTATGACCATAGGACAAATTTATATACAAACTTGCGATTAAGTTGGAGAATTAAGAAACACCAGAAATATGAATGATGCTTGTTAACTTGCTAGATACAGGAATAAAAGAAAGCTACTCACAATGCTGAAATTGAATCATGTTTAGTAGATATTAGACAGCAATACAGCGATAAACAGAGTCCAAATACAGAGGACTCGGCGCCGTTTTGTTCTTTATCGTGCTTGTGTTTAGCTATGTTTTGCTCCCTATTATGCACCAACAAGCTGACCTGGTTGTACTGTTGTAGATATCCGTGTCTTCCAAATTGTTTCAATCGCAAATTTAAGTTCGCGACAAATTTCTCCTAATCATCCGATTTTCCTAATGCATTACCACATCAGCTCAGGCTGTGTTAACCTCGTTTATTTTTTTCCATCAAAGTTGGTCATCCGCTAAGTTTCTGGTCAAGCTTTCCAGGCCGAATACACCTGTGGCACCGCCGTCGTCACAGCCAACGAAAAGCACTAGCACACATTGAATTTGAAAGGTGATATAAGAAGCAGTGGCTAAACATAATGCAGAGGAAACGACAGCACTCTTCAGTCCGCATTTCATATGCCCTTCTTGATTGTTTTGCACTGACTAGCGTAGAATCATCTCGTATCGAATGAATGCCTCCCGCGAAAAGAAGGAAGACAAAGTTACAAACTTCGCAATGAACGAAGCGGCATCACACACACGTCACGGTCATGAAAGTTGACAGCTCCTAAACGCATTCGCTCAATCCATCGGCGGGAGTTTATATCGCCATTGCATACGCCACCTATTCTTCCCGATAAGGGACGCGAGCAACATAAAGGCGTCAAGAAAATGGAGCCAGAACACTAGCTGGAACAGTGATCACAAGTAAGTATATATCCAGTCCGGGTGCTCGAAAGAGGCGCAAAGAAAAAAAAAAGGAAAGAGCTGAGTGAAGAAAATGAGTGGGGGAAAAGGCAGTGCACGCGTCAGGGGATCAGAGGAGCCCGTCGTCGCTTCCCGCCGCTCGTTCGGGAGAGGAGAGGGACGGGCGCCGGAAGAAGGGAGCTTGCGTAGCTGAGCGCGGGGGAGGAGTTGGCGTGCGGCGGACGGCCGGGGAGGGGATATCCCCAAATCGGGAGAACGGAGCGGCGAGGACCACAGCCGACGGCCGCTTCCTCCGGGGCTGACGCCGAAAGGGGAAGCGACTCCTCCCGCGATGGGGAGACAAAAAGCGAATAAAGGGGATTATGGGGATCGAGCGCGTCCCTCATTCCTCATTCGGGCCCAGTCTATAAATCATAAAGAGGAGCGTCGGCGCCGCTCAAGCAGCACCGGCTGGCATTGAGATATAATTTCTTTGCAATTCGGTTTTGGTGCTTGCCGCTCGCTTGCCCGCGCTACGCGCTCAGTGTCCCGGTTCCTTCTTATCTTTTGTTATATTCTGCTGCTCGACACCCGTTCCTGGAGCGTACATGTACGCACATACGCACGCACTCACACGCTCCCTACGAGCGGCGAGCGGTCGTCGCGTCTATTTGTTTCGAATTCGGCCTCTCTCCTTCGATCGTGGTGGGGAAAACTTATCTCTTCTCGCTATCGACGCGTAACGTGTATTTTATTAAAGAGTATATATGGACGAGGGCTTTCTTTTTTCGTGTTTTCTTTTTTTCAGATGAGGGGGGAGGATGATCTGCTCCGCAGAGCGTCTTCATGGTTCACCGTGAGGAGTTATAATACCAGCAGCCAAAAGCCGCCTGCCTTTTTTTGGTTGCGCGTTTTGTTGGATTGGTTGGGAAGTGTTTCGATCCTCATATCGACTTGCACGTAGTTTTGAATCTTTGAGGTGCAAAAAGCCGCAACTGCATTTAGCGAAGGGTAATTGTCACCTGCCTGGAAAAATGACTGCTGGATAATGTATGAAGGATTTCATGAACATTTCGATAGACAGTAGATAATGTACATTTATCCATTACACAGTTTCGTACCGATCATGTATTCGTGAGTAGCTGGTGGTCGGGTAATTCGGGTCCATTTAACTGTTTTGAGCCCAGTTTCCAGAAGCACGCGCTTTTTTTTTTTTATTGCGAATAATAGCAGAAAGGTTTCGAGACTCGAACAAGACATCTCTGTTGCACTGAACAGGAAGTACCATGAACCAATTTGAAACGCTTCTCCGGGCCATGTATTCTCAATTAGGAAAATTGCTTTGATGTTCCCTGTAAAGGCGTTGGATCACGATAAAACATTCGAAAGAAACACGTGGTGCACTGATGGTTAACCCTTGACAATAGTGTGTTTGTGTTTAAAGGAAGGAATAAATAAAAACAACTAAAATGTGACTTCGCTGGGCATCGTGCTTGAGCCGTCAGTTTTGCAGTGGAAACAAGTCGAAAACCTTCAGAGACACAATTTTACGCATTAGTCCTCTTTATCGTCACATCAGAAGGCCGTACCGGAATTACTGTGCTACGTATTTGCGACAGACCGGTCTGTGCGAACATCTATGTAGCAATTCCTGTTTTTATTTCATTTTAGTTTTCTCTTGATCTAAATTCCTCCCATGTTTTAATGTACTTTTGACCACCCCCGCGTACGATAGCAAATTGGAAGCTCAGATCAGCTTAACCTCCTTGCCTTTCCCGCTCACTCTCTCTCTCTCTATGCCGAGGAGGAGAGTTTGGCAATATTTCTCGACCAGCATGGTATTGACCTGCCTTGTCTTCTGTGGTACGATGTATTAGGCTGATAGTGCGTTCTACAAAGCTATTGTCGTAAAACCGGGGTGCAACTTGCATTGTTGCATTGTGGGTACATTGTTGAATAAATCAGCCTTTAATTCAACCTATAGATTTAGGTATACGGCTCATAGAATATGCGTGGCCATGCTAGGTCATGGTTCAGAATCTTGGCAATTTCGCCCATATGAATTGCATGGCTTCTGTTCTAAAGAAAACAAGGAAAAGCAAGGAAAGAAGCGCAAGGTGAACAACAACAACAACAACAACAACAACAGCAGCAGCAGCAGCAGCAGCGGCAACAACAACTCAGCCCCGTGAGCCGGATTGCATGTAACTGGTTATGAACGGTCGAAAACACCTTGTTGTGTTTTTTCTTAAGAATGACAGAAGCAATTTATTTCATGCAGTCCTTCCGCTCTTGTAGTTTTAATTTCTCTCATTCATTTTTAGGCTTTAACACGTTTTAAATACAGACTTCCCACGTTAATGTGGGAACTTTACACTTTGTCGAAATAATCGCACCATTGCAAAGAGTTGCCTTCAAATTTTGCCACAGCAGGAGGCGCTGTGAAAAAAGAAAGAAAAAAGTTGACCGCCTCACTTGTGCACCTCACAACTAAGTGTATACATCAGCGACAAGACAGGTGGAACTTCCTGCCTCTAGAATAACTGTTTAAGCCCGTTTGCAAAATGTGCTTTATTGCTGGAACAATTTTTTTTATATCACCTCATGTTATCACCCTTTGATGATGCGAACAATTTATTGTTTTTCAATAGCCGGCGACACATCAGTCTCCAACATTTCCAATTTCATCGAAATAATTCCCTCAACGACACTCGACCTGACATATTCCTTATCGCTCCTCATTTTATTCCCGATAACTTACTCGCGCACTCGGCCTATGTACTGGAAAGCCTTCCCAGGCACACTCACTCATTTCAGCGCGCCGCCGAGCGAAAGACAAAATACCGCAACTCTCCTTCGCCGCACCATGTGTGTGCGTGCGCGCGCAGGTATAAGGACGCGAAAAAAATCTGGCACAAGGAAGTCATGAAGTTCACGTTACGCAATCGAGACAGCGCGCAGGCGCTCGCTCGCTTGCATGCTAATGAATCGATAGCCGTCTGACCACTGATCCGCGTCGGTGCGCGCGCTGTGTGTAACAGTCAAGGAGAAAACAGCAGCGCAGCCCCCGGCCGGCAGCACCGTGGCGACGTGCAACACGGTTGGGATGGCGCCGGCAGGGCCAGGCCGCGTTCTTTCCGAGCCTACTACTACTACTACACACTGATAGTGTGTGTGTGTCGTCCGCATGCAACGGCAATGAAATTACCAGGTTCGGCGCAGCGAGCGCTGAAGCACTCTCTTACAGCGGGTGCGCTCGTGACGCTATAGACGCTAAGCAGAAAGAGCGATAGAGAGAGAGAGAGAGAGAGAGAGAGAGATAGCAAGTGCAGGCCATGCCCCCGGCCCTATCCCGCCTGAAACCCACGCCAGCTTCGTATGTACTCTCAGGGATCCGGCGTTTCTCTGCGGCTGCAGGTCAGGCAGCCGTCCCGTTTTTGCGAGCAACGGCGTGTGCGCGCCGTACACAACGCCTCCCCGGCCGAACGCGCGCTTGTCGAAACGCGATTGTAGCCCCGCAGCCGTTCGCCAAGGTGTATTGCCGAGAGGCTGGTGAAGGTCGTCGGGCTCGCGAGGCAACATGTAGACTTGAGAGAAACGAGACCGACCGGACTAACCGACCGAGCGAGCGAGCGAGCTTCACAACTCTCAGCGCGACCGCGAGGGAAAGCATATGCGCTTGGCGCGTGCTCCTTCGGTCAGGAGAGACCTTGAACGAGTCGTCGAGCTTTTTGACACCGCGCTGACTTTCGCTATCGGCTGGAAAAGAACCGGGGACCTGGTATGCGCGTTCACCCTGGACGAGAGCTCGCCGTGTGATTCATAACGGCCGATTTGTCTGGCCGTATAGATAAATATACCGAAGTGCTATTGCGTAAGGAGTAACTGATTGCTGTTATTCTGCAACCATAATTGATTTCTGCGCATGCCATCAGGAAGTACACAGCCTGCGCGGTACCGCTTCTGGCCCTTGGAGAAGATGGATCATTATTCGATTCCCGTGCAGCGATTCTACGGATGATGTGTAAGTTGTTTGCTTTGTGGGTCCCCGTTTATTTAGACAAGGCGTCGAGATCTGTTTGCCGCTGTCAAACACGCGTGTAACCACAGTATATCTATTCCGTTTTATTTTAACAGCTGCGCCTGCGTTTACTCAGTGGAAGAAAACTAATAATTTGGGCAGCTCAACCTGTCTGAAGCATCGGCGAGACGGCGCAATACATCAATGCTGAAATGGCATAACGACACAATGTAATGAACTGTAATCGCGCTACAGCTGCAGTCGCCATTATGCCCACTGCACTCCTTCGCGAAATGATTTCCAAGCGCCGCAATTCGTCACGCTGTTTTCTTTGACATTGACAATGTGTGGTCAGATTAGCGAATGAGTAAGCGTTTGCGGGACCGGCGCTCTTAGTTAACGACCGAGCGACAACATTTGCAGCGAGGCTTTCACAGTTTATAATAACTCAGAGGGCGACCTTATGGCGCAACCTTGGAAGACCACTTGGTGACATCTGCTGAATGAAGAAAAATTAGGCAGAATGACTAATTGCTCAGGGGGTTAAACTATGAACAACCAGACGTAGTGTTTGTCCTGATAGACGTAAAACGACCAGACGAAACTATACATTCTTCCTTTTTCATTGACCATTTTTCAATTACGCAAGACTTTCAGTGAATTGTTGGGAAATACAGCTTACTCAGATGAAGAAAGCTGCGTTATATGGTGTGTCAACTAATGTTAGCCAAGCTGTCCAACGAAAAAAAAACTGATTAAGAAAACACGGTGAAAGATACGACTTTAAGATCTACAGTGTTCTGACGACCGAGCGCCGTA
Source organism: Dermacentor silvarum (assembly GCF_013339745.2). Lineage (NCBI taxonomy): Eukaryota > Metazoa > Arthropoda > Arachnida > Ixodida > Ixodidae > Dermacentor > Dermacentor silvarum. The sequence continues at coordinate 67,208,182 of NC_051159.1, read as the reverse complement.
AGTTTTATCATCGTATCTTGCACCGTATTCTTACTTTTTTTTTTTTCGAAGAGCGGTTTGGTTAACGATAGCTGGGACACACAGTATAGCACGTCAAAACAGCGGTGTTTTCAGCACATCTTTCTGATTTATAACAAAGTGCTTAGTTAAAAAAAATGGTACACCCTTTTCGGCTTTTATATTCACTAACTTACAAATCTCAGTTTGTGTAAATGCATAAATTTCCTGCTGTTGGAAACACTTTTGCGTAAACACAAGCACACAATTTTTCGTGCACTTCATTGTGTGAGACATAGTAGTGGCCGACTCAATTAACACGCCGCCATGCATATCCTGACAATAATAAAAAAAAAAACGGCAAAGCTTGCACTAGGCCGCGCAAAGCTCGTGACACAGCGAAGCTGGCCGATCGGTTGCGTCATAACCTAAGAGGTAAGTGGCCTAACCAAGTTTGACTATGGCATAGCCAAGGCCGAGCCTAGCTGCTACCAAGGTTAACCTAGATACAACCAAGTTCAACCTCTACATAGCCAAGTTCAACCTAGCTACGACCAGGAGACGCAAACGATCGGCCAGCTTCGTTGTGCCTCGAGCTTTGCGTGGCCTAGTGCAAGCTTTGGCTCCCCATTACGACGACAGAAAAGAAGTGAAATTACACGCTGGAATGATTAGTGGCCACGCAGCCAACTGTGGAAGAAGACGACGACGACGAACATGGGAGCTGTGGCACGAGCGCGTGCCGAGCACGAGTATACGAGCGCTAACCGAGGGGCGCCAACGAGCCAGCTGCGGAAGAAGACGACGACGCTCGAGCCAATGCTGATGATGATAGTTTCGTGAAACGCGCGCGGGAGCAGTGGCACGAGCGCGTGCCCAGCATGAGTGCGAGCGCTAAGAATTTTAATTAACTATATACTTAGTGGACATGTTACGATCTCGAAATTGAAGCGGTGCATGTAGTGAAATTTAAGACTATCGCCAGTATCAAGATATACGTCTCTGCCAGTGCACTCTATAGCCGATTGTGGGGGCGAGTATCCTGAAAGCGGTGCTAGTCTTTCTATTATTCTTAAGCCGACATGACATCACTACTAGTTGGCTTCTGAAACATGTCTCCTGAATTGACTAATAAAGCAAGTTTTGGTGATTCTTTTTAATTAGCCATCTGGACGTCGCTATTTGTTTTGTGCAAGTGATGACCTCTTCTGGTAATGAACCTGAAAAGACCGAATTCCACTATAGGCTTCGTGCGATAAAAAAAAATCTGTCTGAACTTAAAAAAAACAAATGTGCAATGTTTTGTCAAGTTCACTTTGTGCAACGCAGAACACACCTGTCATATAGTTCGGAGTTCTGATACGAATATTGATAATTTGTAAAATGTTGCTTTAAAAATTTCGAATTTTGATAAAATTTTAAGACGCATTCACAGCGCCTACGTATTTCAATAAGCATTACTTTTCCTAAAGCCATATTTTGTAAAATCGTATGATCGCACTGGCTGACGAAAGCAGTGTCGATTTTATTATACCCGTATAGTTAGCAAAACAACATTCTCAACTCCTTGAAACAAAGACAGCAGAGAGCGAGAAACACGTCACACGAAATGTTTCCGGCGCCACGATACTCGTGTCTGCATTGCATTAATTGTAAGGAAACGTGATGGAACTAATTGTACATCTGCAAGTGCACATAGTGCGAACGCTCTCCGAATGTACATTCGCAAAGGATAAAGATGCTTATACCTTCTCTAATATTTTTTTCAGCGTTTAACATGCCAGCAATTCGCGAAGTAAAACGCGCTGACGGGCATAACAAGCGATTTTATTAATGGTCCTGAGACACGTGACTGCCATCGTGTCCGAAGTGGCACGCGCACCGGCCACTCCCGCGTGCCGACGACAAATACGTTTCCTGCAGCGAGGCCTGTTTTCGGTCTTCGCAGGTGGTTCGCTTTTTTTCGAGGATCGCCTTGCAGCTGCAGCGATCCAGCTGTACTGACTGGGCGACGGCCACACATTCTGCGGACCATAGTTAATTCCTCCGCCATTGAGGCCGCCATTTTCTTTTCCTTCTTTCTCGCTGTAACACCGAGCTCGTTCTCCTTTTCTTTTTGTTTTCTTTTTTTTGTGCGTCTATTTCGTTCCATCGCTGTCTCTGCCTTGGCAAGTTGCCTGGTCTTGATGTGCGATGCAACTACGAGTATATCCTGACCAGGCGCCAGAGGTCTATTATACTGTCGGCGAGCCGTGTGCTCTATCCTACTAGTTACTTAGTAACGTTAGTATAAAGGGTGTGGTAGCGGCTACAAATGGCGGGGGGGGGGGGGGGGGGATGAAAGTAAAAGATGAAAGTAAAATGAAAGACAACACAACGACGACAGGGGAGTGAGCCCTTAACAGATATGGATGTAATTGTTGGAACAAGCACGACAAAGAAAAGGACGGAGCTCGTGCTGGGGACCACGCGCAACAGCAGCTATACCCACGGAGTCGTTTCTCGGTTTATTCATAATAAACCCTTTTCCTATGGAACGGGAGGTTTGATTTCCTTCAAGTGGTGCCGAAACTCATCGGAACCGCGAACTACATCGATGGTACCAAGGTAATCGCGTTCCTGCCTACCAATTCATCGTACCGACCTTTGGCTGCTCATCGCGGAGTCCAACCATGGAAGCGCTCAAGCTCAAGCGCAAAGCCGAGAGATCGCAGCTAACGCGGCTTATTAACGACATCGAATCAACGCTTAGCCAAGACAGTGTTACGGAAGAGCAGCTTTGCATCCTTAGCGATAGCCTCAATCATCGTCACACCGACTTGAGGGCAACTGACTCCGACATCGTACCTCTGCTCTCTACCACGGAAGCTGAAGCAGAGTTTGAGCGGGTTGTCGACTACAATGATCGAGCCACAGCGACGTCCGCGAAGCTCAAATACCGTATACGTCAGATTCATGAATCATTCAACCGTACGTCATCGTCGACGTCAAACGAACCCGTTCAACGCACGCTGCAACGCGGTGTTCATCTTCCGAAGATCGAACTTATAGAGTTCAATGGTCGACCATCAATGTGGCCGCCTTTTTGGGAACAGTTCAACCAAGTGATCCACAACAACGGTGGCCTCACCGACGTCGACAAATTCACCTATCTACGCTCAGTCTTGACCGGCGAAGCGGCATTGGCGATCGCGGGACTTCCAGCAACTGCGAGCTGCAACAGTGATGCCCTGGACATTCTAAAGTGGCGCTTTGCTAAGGACGACTTGATCATTCAGGATCACATGCAGCGACTCATCAACTTGCAACCCGTTCGATCCCCCAATGACCTTCGTGGCCTTCGAAGCCTCTACGACACTGTGCAGTCCCAGACACGTGCCCTCAAGACTCTCGGGATATCGGAAGATAATTATTCTTCAATGCTCTACCCCATGCATTCTCCTGAAATCGCTTCCTCATGATATTGTCCTCGATTTCAACAAGACCATCGCACGCCAGAGTTCCGAGGAAAGGGGAGGAGCTGGAAGCACTGGCGAACAAGCACAGCGCACCCAGCAACAGAAGGCGAGCATTACGTCTTTGCTGCTTTTTATTGAAACAGAAATAGAGTCTCGTGAACGAACAGTCCTGCATGTTTCTGTACAAGAGGACGCGTTGAAGAGCAAAGATAAAGAATTTCGCACTACCGCAACATCCACATCGCGACCTTTATCCTTAACGAAACAGCCGTGCCATCAACGCTCAACCACGGAGTCTTTGACCTCCTCCACTAAACCCCTTCGTCAAAAAAAGGACTGCTTTTTCTGCGAATCAACGTCCCATTGTACAGAGCACTGCGACTCGGCAATTACTCTCGAGGAAAAGAAAAAATTCCTTCTAGGTGCGCGTCGCTGCTTCCGTTGTACCCCGGAGCGTCACGTAGCAAAGAATTGCATAAGAAAGGTAAAATGTGGAAAGTGCAATCGGCGCCATGCGGAAACAATGTGTGACCCAAGGTTGATGAAATTGATCGCCAGACCCCAGACATTCCCTAAACAGGTACAACTAGAGATGACTGGAACTGGCACGTCCAAACGGCTCATATACCTCCAAACAGCTGTTGCTTGGGCAGCCGGCCAGGATAGTAAAATGCTGGTTCGCGTTTTATTGGATGGAGGCAGCCAGCGCACTTTTGTGACCGAGCACTTGGCTGAGAAACTTAATTGTCAAGTTCTCGATCGCGGGTGTCTTACGGTAGGCCATTTTGGAGGGCATCATGACGAGAAGACTTTCCGACGAGTGTCTATCACTCTGAGTTCAGTGCATAGTTGCAAGACACTGTTGGTCGCAGCGCTCGTCACGACCAAGATCTGCGACCAATCCATTCCGCGACCGAGTGGAGAACTTACTGACAAGCTCGAGCACCAACGTTATTACTTCACCGATAACGATCAAGCTGAAAGCCCAAAAGCTGTCGATGTCTTAATCGGCAGTGACTATTACTGGTCATTTGTCACGGGCAACGTACGGAATTTGGAGAACGGACTTAAAGCTGTCGAGACATCCTTAGGCTGGACTCTGCACGGACCAGTAGCCTCTTGTGCTACCGTCACACACTGCAACGAGACAATAGTACTGAAAGCGGCAGTGGAAGAATTTAAGATCACCACAGATAATTACTGGGACCCAGAAATTATAGGGATTAAACCCGAGGGACATAACAAGACACAGGACGCAGACCCAGTTTTGGACTTCTTCAAAAGCACAGTCAAGATGGAGAATCGTCGCTACGTAGTTTCGCTTCCATGGAAACCGACAATTCTCAACCACAACAATCGAGAAAACGCACAGACGCGTTTAAATCAACTTCCTCAAAAGCTACGCCGATGCCCTCAGCTTCTGCAAGAATATGATGCTGCCATAAGTAAATACGCTAACGATGGTGTAGCCGAGAAGGTCACTGACGATAATACAGAAAACCCAGTGTATTATATGCCACACCATGCAGTTAGTAATCCGCGAGGACCGTACTACAAGAGTAAGGGCTTCTTCACATGAAAAAGGAGAGCTCTCGCTCAACGACAGCCTTTACTCCGAACCAAACCTCAATGCCGATCTCATAGGACTACTACTTCGCTTTAGAAAGCATCGCATTGCTTTAGTAGCAGGCATCGAAAAAGAGTTTCTGCAAATAAGCATCACCAGCACAGACCGAGACGCTTTGCGCTACCTGTGGTTGGAGATAGCACCCAAGTCAAATCAACCGTTGTCTAACGTTGGCATCTGGCGTATGACCAGAGTACCATTCGGCACGACCTGTAGTCCCTTTCTTTTGGTGGCGACCATCCGTCATCATCTGGATCAAGCGTCGTCTGCTTACCCCGAAACTGCAAAAAGGCTGTGGGGTTCCATATACGTTGACGACATTTTAACAGGAGCGGAATCCGTTGAAGACGCGTCCAAAACTGCGGTCAGAAGCCACCGAGATATTCGCAAGTGCCTCTATGAAGCTACACAAGTGGGCTTCGAACGACCCACGCGTTCTTGGCACAGAATCGACGCAACCTCCGGAGTTACCTCTCGGACAACTGACGGGAGTACTGAAAGTCCTGGAATTGGTATGGCATCCTGACACCGACGTACTGTCGTTTAGTCCGGGAAACGCTATAGAGTTTGTTCTCTTAAGTTTCTGTGCGCAAACAAACAGGGACGAAGAAAATGAGACACAAGGAAAGCGCTCGTCCTTGTGTCTCCTTTTCTTCGTCCCTGTTTGTTTGCGCACAGAAACTTAAGAAAATGAATCTGTTCCAACTAGGCCGACTCGCAGTTATGCTTCAGAGTTTGTTCAACAAAGAACTGATACCAAGCGGTTCATGCTGGAAACGTCCTCGCGCCTATACGACCCTCTCGGTATGCTGACTCCTTTTACAATAAGGATGAAGATATGTTTTCAAAACCTTTGGAGAAAAGGCGTTGACTGGGAAGAACCTTTGCCACTGGACGCTTTACACGAATGGAAGAGTTGGTGCAATGAACTTCCACAGCTCTGTGACATTGAAATTTCTCGGTACTACCGACAGGGCGTACATGGGCTTGGCGACAAATACGCACTCCATTTTTTCGCTGACGCCAGTAAATCAGCCTACGGTGCCGTTTGCTACATTTGCACAGCAGGCAGTACGAACGAGAAAAGCTCAACGATAGTCTCGTGCAAGTCCAGGGTGGCCCCAATGAAAGAGACAAGCTTTGCCAGACTCGAACTACTAGCCTGTCTCATCTCAGCACGAATGTACGAGTACGTGCGTCAAGAGCTATCCGAGGACATTACATCAGTGCAGTTTTGGACTGACTCAATGATAGCACTGTACTGGATTACCAGCGATCCTAGGAGATGGAAAGACTTCATTCGCCATAGGGTAACGGAGATTCAGAGTAAAACGGACATCACATTGTGGAGACACTGCCCTGGAAAGCAAAGTCCTGCTGATTTTTTGACAAGAGGAGTTTCGGCCCGTGAATTGACAACAAACTCAGCCTGGTGGACAGGACCCCATTGGCTTACTTGTGAAGAGAATGAATGGCCACCACACCGTAGACCGAACTCAACCGATCTTCCAACGAGTGTCACGGAGGAGCGTACTCATCGGGTACCATGCTTGCAAGTCACCATGCAAGCCGAACCACCTATTATAGACATTCACAACTACAGCTCTCTTACTCGACTACACCGTGTTACAGCTTGGATACTGCGATTTACCTCGAAGTTGAAGCGGAAACGTGTGTCCCGGGGAGCCCTGAATGCAGAAGAAGTACAAGCCGGCGAACTATACTGGATAAAGAAGGTTCAAAGCTCAGCCTTTTCTCCTGAAATTGACCGCGTCTCCAAAGGAGCTCAATATATAAAGGATTCTATACTGTGGGACGTGACATGCTTCCTCGACAATGGAGTTCTTCGAGTCGCAGGACGCCTACAATACAGTAAGAAATCATACGATGAAAAACATCCAATCGTCTTACCAAAGAACCACTATTACTGCGAGCTCCTCGTCATGCAGCACCATCGGCAACTTCTTCATGCAGGAGTTCGGGATACACTTGTACAAATAAGGGAAATATTTTGGATATTACGAGGACGGCAGCTAGTAAAGAAGGTCATCAGAGGATGCATCGTGTGCCAACGCTACAACGTCAAAGCTTTCTCCGAAGTGACTGCACCGTTACCACCTGAAAGAGTAACCGCTTCGGAACCCTTTCAAGTAACAGGACTAGATTTCGGCAGTCTCCTCTACGTTAAACATCCAAATGACTACGCCAAAGTGTATATTTGCCTGTTCACGTGCGCCGTGATTAGAGCTGTTCACCTCGAACTAGTAGAAGACATGACCGCCACAAGCTTTCTCAGCGCTTTCCGACGCTTTGTGTCGCGGCGGGACTTCCTTCTGTTACATATTCCGACAACGCCTTAGCATTCAAGAAGAGCAAGAGAGAGCTTTCGAGATTGTGGCAGTCATTGAGAAACGAAGAAGTTTGTAACTTCATCGCGAACCATCACATAAAATGGAAATTTATCGCCGATCACGCACCGTGGTGGGGCGGTTTTTACAAGAGACTTATCAGGTCGGTCAAGCTGACGTTGAAGAAGTGCATCGGCAAGGGACATCGTACGGAGAAACAGCTACAAACAACTTTAACTTAAGTAGAAGCTGTGATCAATGCCCGGCCAATCACATACGTTTATAGCGACTATCGTGATCTGGAACCCCTCTCCCCGGCACACTTTCTCATTGGAAAGCGAATATATGCACTTCCTGACCTAACACGCGGCGAGATCACAGCCGATGGTCGCCATATACTACCTATGTGGGAACAACGAGAAAAAAACTGGAAGAACTTTCTGGGAATGTTGGTCCAAAGAATACCTCTCGGAGTTAAGAACAATGTCAAGCTCCAAGTCAACGACACCGTTCGACAGAATTAAGAAAGGTGACCTCATCCTTCTACAAGAGCCCAACAAGCCCCGGCAACTATGGAGCATTGTTCGAACAGAGGAGCTCCATAAAGGAAGGGATGGCAAGACAAGAACCTGTACCTTGAGACTACCGGGCGGATCTACTGTTAAACTGGTCGTTCAACGCCTGTACCCGCTGGAATCAAACTTTTTGTGAACGTCTGCGCGCGGGGCAGTTTGTTGGAACAAGCACGACAAAGAAGAGGACGAAGCTCGGGCTGGGGACCACGCGCAACAGCAGCTATACCCACGGAGTCGTTTCTCGGTTTATTCATAATAAACCCTTTTCCTATGGAACGGGAGGCTTGATTTCCTTCAGTAATAGCTATAATCAGATTCGCTTGAGTTTGTGAAGAATATGTAGATCACCTATTTAGCTTTTTCGCCGGTAATGTGGTCTGTAAACTGTAATTGCAACTGTATATTGGGCTCTTTGTGCTATCAATACGTATCAAAAAATAAAAGGCCAAAGGCATCCAGAGGGAAGATAAACCTGCCTAGGAAAGCGATCGCCGCTCAGCAAGCCAGCAATGGATGAACAAGGGACAAGGGTGTCGAACCAAACCTGGAACTGAACCGATAACCGGAGCTGAACCCTTGTGTTCAGCTGAGCTGGAACTGAATGCAACTGTTATTTTTCCGCCATCTTGTAGTCTAATCCGAAGTGGAACTTACTGTAGGAACCGTTCCGAACCGGTTCATCAAACGGTTCTGAAGGCACAGTGCAGGCGTGCTCTGCGAGGGCACGTCAGAAGAAAAACGTTGGACCAAGGCACAAAGCCTCGCGTAGTCTGAAAAACGATTCACACGCTACAGGCAAGACTCAAATAGCATCAAGTAACCTCAGCTCAGTTGTGAAACTCATTGCATGGTGTTAATTTTTGTGCAACCAAAGCTGCCTTTTGCGCAATGAAAACTGGGTGCGCTCCACATGTTCTCGCGCATCATGCTGCAGATTATGCGCGTTGCAACTGGACAGGAACAACTCTGTTCAGTTTTCTGTTCTGTTTTGACGCTGTGCGCGGTCGGCTGATCTGCAGTTCTAATCCAGCTACTCACGAGAAACTACTGCCCTTCTGTCCGGTGCTGCTTGGCGTCACGTGTCACGTGACTGTGCTTTACGTGACAATGGCAGTGAAAGAAAAAGGGATGGCAAGCCCCACCGTTGCATCTACAAAAGAAATACGTGTACATGACAAATAAGTTAACATTTTCATGTAGAACTCCAGCAACTTTTCAGTGTGGCACAAGTTTGCTCTATACTTAATGCAGCTACTTGGAGTGATATCATGCCATCGGTGCAGACTGATATAACTGCTAAATAACACAAGTAAACTTGGAGAAACACAACCTCAGTAGCAGCTTTCTCGGCGCGTAGCACCATCGTCATGAAGCAATTGATTTGCGTCAACTACATACAGCGAGTTACGAAATTGCGCGAGAACCCGCAATGTAAATCAGCGCGTTAATTCGAACACTTACGCAAAATACATGTGACAGCTTCTAAGTTTCAGCTCTTTGAAATAACGGAACTTGGATGGGTGCGTGGTTAGAACTCGGTTTCATAGGCTGTACAGAAAAGAACATCCTCTGTCAGGGCAACTCCTGCCACAGAGGCTTCTATCGCAACCACATCTTAAGATATTTGTCCCTCAATCGTACCTCAACTTCAACGGGCGATGTGCACGCAGATGTAAGGCAGCCTACAGGTGAAACTAAATGAAAGTAGACGTGTTTTCAACGCACTGTGCACTGTTAGCCTTTAAAACAGATACGCCTCCGCGCATTGATTCACAATGTATTAATTTTCTTGTATAAAAGTATACACGAGAGATCCGAGATGTGTCCCAAATGTCCGTGCTTGTACGTTTAAAAAATATTTCAGAAAGTTTCAGGTGCATCAATGTGACCACCTTCAAAATACTCTGAATTATACAAAACGCACTAGTTCCACATCTTCTTCCAGCAACAGCCTTATAGTGAATATAGACTCTCAGATCTAATTAAAACCGAGATCTCGCATTTTTTATGTCAGCATGTGTTCTCAAGCAAACCTCGCCCATTCACTGCCTTTTCGAATGATATTGTTCAATTTAACTTTCCCAATGCGTCGCAACCTTGCCGATAAAAAAGACATGCAACATGATTCAGTGCACCGAGTGAGTTCTTTATCCAAATAGACTGAATACATTAAAAATATTTTCGAAAAGGTTACATTTGGACTCAAAATCATCATATTTAGTCGTTACGACTGGGAGACTCCAAATGGCTTGCTTGCTTGTTTGTTCCTGCCACTTCAAAGCTAATAGCCTCCTCGGCGAGTTTTCTAGGTTGCTCGGTGGTCATTATCAGTGGTCGAACTCGTTAAGGAAAACGTTTGTTCATTCGCTATCTTTCTTGCTTTCTCTCACTCTCTCCCTCTCTCTTTCCTTCGCTCGTTCCCGTATTCATTCGTTCTTTCCGGCTCTTCGCTCACATTGAGAATTATCGTCGATGGTTTCTGCCCTTATTTTTGCTGACTCACTGGAAGAACCTTCGAGACAGGCCTCGTATATCGATTGCTGTAACGTGAGGGTAGAATTTTTTTTTTCGCTCAACTTAATTCGCGAGTGAGGCTGGAAAACGTTGTTTTCTAAACATTTAACTTTACTTAATTCCGAACTCTTATGAACCCGTATTAACCGGTTCAACCCGGTTCGAACCATCGCATTTTTGTTCCGGAGCTGAACCTGAACCGAACTGGGAAATATGCAGAAGCCTAAACCCGAACCGAACCCATGAACTTTTCGGTTCGACACCCTGCAAGGAACGCCTTAGCCTGTAGCCAGTGTTTTGAGAACGCTTCCTCCTCCACCACTCTGAATAATAATCAATGCCTGCCACATATAACAGCTGTAGTGCAGAAGGACCTGTAGATCTCCTGAAGGCGATGAATAGCTGACGCGGTGTGCCTGCAGTCTGCGAAGAAAATATTCTTGTCCGATTTGGCTGAGGCTTCCATCGTTCGCCCAGTAGTAGTCACTTCTAGAATACACCTTCGTGTGACCTCTTTGTCTTATCATTCAACAAATGGCATTCACAAGAAAAGGCCAGCTCCGTACAATCGTTCGCCGTTCACATACTTAACACATGCACAAAGGTGTATAACCGATGGCGTGGCTTAACTGTAGTTTCAGGCAATAATCATGCGATGAAGGAAAGGTCAACCTTTGTCTCCTAAAATGTAGTTGCTCTTAACGTTTTTTTTTCTTTTTCTTTTTGTTAATTTAGCTTGAATAAAGCAATATATCCTAAAATCATATTGCACTTACTCTGAAAGATCTGTACCGTACATCAATGTACGCGATATACATCATGATCGAGTCAGCCATAAAAATTAATTTCCCCGTAGTAGTTATTAACTTATAACAATCCCTCGCTCGGATACATATGAGCGTATATGTGAGGCAACGCTTGCCGGGTCATTCCCGAATTATACAGACCCGCAAGAACAGCAGTTATAGATTGCTTCCATGAGTAGTGCTTTGGCCTACAGCAGTTAAGAAAACTCGCCATGGTGTACTGTCGCAGCTATACATTCGAAAGGGCGAAAATTAAGAAGACAATAAATTCTTATATCTGTGAATTCGCTAAATTTCATTAGTAGTATGGCCGTCGTAACCGCAATTACCCAACTCCAGTTGTTGTTATCAAATGCTTATTCAACCAAAGAAACATTATTGACATTTTACAAATTTTGCAAGGTTGATTCTGATCATGGTGGCCATCCAGGTATTTTGCAACATGTGCTCTAATTCTGATCACATTGCAGCATAACGTATAACCTGCTCTATCAGGTTCTCGCGATTTGGGAACATTTAACATTAACATTTGTTAGCCGGTGAAAAACGGGCACCGCAAGACGATAAACAATTACACGTGCTAAGTCAGAACTTGACACTTAAGCTGGAGGTGGTCAGATTCCGACGTCATGTGTAGTCGTACAAGAATACCGTGTGGACGTGTAACCGTCTCCTACTTGGAAAACAGTGCTCTGCAGGCGAATTCCAACGCGGTTAAACACTGCCTGCATATATTCAAGTGCACAAATTGGATGCACCTCTGCAATACCAACCGTTTCATAGGCTGCCGTAAATTGCAACGTGATTCGCTTTCCAATTCAATTGGCGTGCATCGAAAAAAAAATCTGTGAATGAAAAGACGTTCTTTCGTGCTAAATTAATCGCCCATTTCGTTGTTTTGATCTCGTTACCTGGGTCCAAGAACAGAAAATCGACAAGCGCCTACCAGTTGCACTGTTTATCGATGTCAAAGGAGCATACGAAAACGTCGCCCATGAGGCCATACTGAACTCACTTGAGGCTGTGTGAGTTGGTGGCCGGATGTATCAATGGATTCGGGACTATTTGACCGAGAGGTGCTTTTTCTTACAGACTGAAGACGGCCCAACTTCGGAACATTACATCTGCCGTGGTGTGCCGCAGGGTGGAGTGTTGAGCCCTCTATTGTTCAACCTCGTCTTGGTGGGACTTGTGGAGTATTTAACGCGGACAGTTCATGTCTCTATATACGCCAACGACATTTGCATCTGGGCCTCTGCAGTGACTCGGCCTCAGGTGCGGGCCAGGCTTCAGCGGGCGGCATCCATAACGGCGTCTTATCTACGAGAACAAGGCCTCAGTGTGTCTACAGAAAAGTGCGCATTGGTTGGCTTTACGCGCAAACAAATGTCCCTGTATCCTGTTTCAATCAATGGTCAAGCTGTGTCCTATGTTAAGATGCATCGCTTTCTGGGTGTCAACATCGACCGCAACCTCTCGTGGACTCCTCACTGCGTCTACCTGAAGAAGAAGTTATTTGCTATTGCTCAGGTATTTAAATTTCTCTGCGGGAAAAACTGGGATGCACCAGTCCATTCTATGCTGCAGCTGTACAGGGTACTGTTCCTGGGACTCATTCGTTACAGTCTGCCAGTTTTATCAAATACATGCAAGACGAACATTCGCAGTCTGGAGAGCATACAAGGTCAAGCCCTATACCCACGTGTTTAGGGCTGCCTCGGTGCACCTCAACAACAGCAACAATAGCCATCGCGAGAGACCATACGATCCAGACACACGTAGCTGCCGACTCCCTCAGAGCGCACATTCGTCATCTGTCAAGGATCCCCGACCATCACTTAGCTTCCCTACCAGCGGAGAGACCTCAAGCGACCTTTTCAAAAGTGATTAGCGCCCATCAAGAGTGTATACCGTCATCTTTTACACCGGCGGCGAAGCATTCATCTCCCCTGTGGTGCCTGCGACAGCCTCAAGTGAATTTTACTATTCCCGGAATCACCAAGAAGGCCAATCATCCATCGCTGGCTCTGAAGCAACTGACGCTACTATTAATGCACCAGACATATCATGACTACATACACATATATACCGATGGTTCAACCTCACCTACCAGCTCAACTGCCGCATTCGTCGTTCCACCCAAGCAAGTTGCAGTTAAATTCAAATTATCACATATGACTACGTCTACGTCGGCAGAACTTGTAGCCCTCCATGCAGCTGTGACCTACGTCATAGAAGAGCCGGCACAGAAATGGGTCATATTCTGTGACTCTAAGGCAGCCCTTCACAGTATCAAGTCAGCCTTATATCACAGAACTTATCGAGCAGATGATATCCGACATCATGGAAGTACATCACCATGCTCTGGAAACAGGACACATCATAGTGTTCCAGTGGATTCCTGCTCACTGTGGCATCATCGGCAACGACATTGCTGACAGGGCTGCCCGATCTGCCCACGAAGACACCCAGACGCGTACAATACCTTTGGCGAGGACGGACACTGCCAGGGAACTTTTTCTGCTTGCACGCAAAAAGTCACAAGGTTTATGGAACTCAAGTGCCTTCAATTGCCGATTGTACAAGTTGGACCCCTTGCTACGTCTACAACTGCCATCTAGCCTTTCCCGCGGCGAAACAACCTTGCTGTGCCGCTTGTAGCTGGGAGTGGCGTTCACGAACGCTTACTCATTCCGTATGGGAATGGCCGAGAGCCCGATGTGCGACTCCTGTATGTGCGAGATAACTATCGAGCACCTATTGTGTACCTGTCCTCGCTACGACGTACAACGCCTCTCTCTCAGGACCACTTTAAACCGACCGGACTCGAGACCGTTCTCTGAGTCAAAGATACTCGGACCGTGGCTACACCCGTCACTGGCACAAAAAGCGATGCGTGCATTAGTACAGTATTTGAAGTGCACCGGTTTAAGAGACCGCCTATAGTGTCCCTGTACATCGTCCCACGTGTACTCAGTACTCATTCTCTCCCTATTTCACTCTTTCTATTTCCCCTTTCCCTCACCCCTAGTGCAGGGTAGCAAACCGGACGCTCTACTGGTTGACCTCCCTGCCTTTCCTCTCCTTGCTCTCTCTCTCGTTGTTTTTCTTAAGTAAATTAACTAACAGGTATGTTCTAATCTTGCAAACAACTACGTTTAGGTTCAATTCAAATCTTGTTGCATCGTACAAAAGTAATGCAATATGATACTAAAGTTAGCTCTCCTCCAGTGAAGAGGAAACTGAGAACTGGATATTTCATTACCTCAGCTCATTTTGGGTTATTATTTTTTTCCTCATGTTTTATGGCCTTACAGCTTTCTTTTTTGCTTCAAATGGGTATGCACGGTGTGTGCTTCAGAAACCGAACGTTGGACGTTTAAAAATCTCCAGTACGACCAATATTGTGTGTTGACGAAGGTTCGCGCGCATGGACAAGCGGACGCCCGCACACACTGAAACGCTCTCTCGGGGACAGCTTGCACAACCTCGTTGGGGCGTGGACGCATACGTCACCGTGGCTCAAGGATCCAGTCTTGCACGGGCTGCCCACTGCCGCGCGTCAGCTGCTCGCGCAAGAAGGAAAATTTTCTCGTCGAGGAAGTTTCGGTGCCCGAGGAAAAAGTATCACCGCTCGCACGCCTGAAGGAAACAAAAGCGCCACGGCGGGCCGCAATGTTGTCCAGCCCAGCCCCCCACGCTCCTTCGAGCAGAATCGGAGCCCGAGCTGTGCGGCCACCGCTCGGACAACCCCTCCCCCTTCCCACACCCCTGGTGGACTGTAAAACGCGAGAGGAAAATGACGCAGACAAAGACTTTAATGGCTTGGAAGCTTAGCCGTAGTAGGGGTGCAGTGCAGTAGGCAGCCTTGATTAAGGCTCCGGTAAAACCCTCTGACATGGCGGGCATCGTGACGAAGGATCCTTCGCCTCTGTCAACTTTCGACAACGTCGTTACGTCAGCAATATGTGGGAGTCATGCGTAGGGTGTCCTAGAGCTTGTGTGTTTGTTACACTAAAGAGCAACATTTAGTGAGCTTATAGGCCGGTAAATTATTGTTTCAAAATTCCAGTTTTGTTCATTTGGGGGTGAACGGTTGAGTACTAGAGGAGGAAATTGAGACCACATCTTGAATTCGCCGTGAAACGTGACCGCCGGTATGTCAGCGTGACGTCGCAAATTTCGAAATATTTTATCGTATTAATGCATTTTCGGCGCAGGAAAGTTATCGAACCTGGCAATTTTCAGTCTTTGGACCCTTTAGAATGGAATGTAGTTATTTACCAGGGAAAAATTTACTTGATCACAGTGGATCCTTCACATCATTGTGAGCTGGTTCGCGAACTTCAGGGCGCCGTCGACTACTACCTTTCCGCTTTGCAGCTTGTCAAGTTTGCTCTCACGTAACAAGTGGTTTCTTTGCTGTAGTTGAAGCCTAATCTACTAATACAGTTTAACTTAGTACAGTTCTTTAGTGCTGATTTAAAAATAAACATAACGATAACGTTGTGGCTTTGGGAGGCCCGTTCACGCAGTCTGTTTAAGTCAATAACAAAATTATTATTATTATTATTATTATTATTATTATTATTATTATTATTATTATTATTATTATTATTATTATTATTATTATTATTATTACCCGTCGCGGTTGCTCAGTTAGCTAAGGCGTTGCGCTGCTGAGCACGAGGTTGCGGGATCGAATCCCGGCCGTGGCGGTCGCATTTCGATGGAGGCGAAATGCAAAAACGCCCGTGTGCTTGCGTTGTAGTGTACGTTAAAGAACCCCAGGTGGTCAAAATTAATCCGGAGCCCTCCACTACGGCGTGCCTCATAATCAGAACTTGTTTTGGCACGTAAAACCCCAGAAATAAGAAGAAAATTATTATTATTATTATTATTATTATTATTATTATTATTGTAAAATCCCTCCGCCTCCATTTTATTTTCCTGCAGAGCCAATAAAGGACGACCGTCCATAGCCTCACAATGAGCAAGTCTAATGACATACTTCTGAAAGACATTATTGAGGCTGGCCAGATAGGAACAAGATCAACCACGTGTGTTGGTGTCCCGTCAGTAGCGCTGACGGTTGAATAAATAAGTTATCGTAGCAAGGTATCGTAGTAGTAACATTTATATGCCTACCCAAAGAGAATCATGTCCGTCCGTCACCTAAGACGAATGCAATGACTCATACCCCCCCCCCCCCCCAACAATGGTTCATACCCCTGTGAGCAATGGCTCATACCCCCCTATGGCAGAGGCTACAAGTGAAGCGAACAGTACATACATTAATTGAAATCACTAGTACAACACACAGAACAGCATACGTTTCAATGAAGAACATGCTCAAAACAAGCACCCGAACCCTCAATAAAGCACTGCATACCCCCCTCAGCAAATGTGCATACCCCCCTCAGCAAATGTGGTGGTGGTTTTGGTTTTGCAACAGCTTCGCTGGACATCCAGGTTGATAAGGACCGATAAGAGTTGATAAGGGTTGAATCATGTTCGATAAGGTTCATAATGACCAATGAGGCTTGATAAAGGTATACACTGGTCGGATCAAGTTTGATAACATTGATAATGACACCAGGCTGCGTGGAGATAAGCAAGTGCCACAGTGAATACGCATACTTTGACACAGATACTTTCAAGCAGAAACTCCTCTGGGCGTTTCTGCGTGATTTTTTCCCGAACTTTTGCACGATATTCGATCCGTATGAGCCTTGCATCTGCCTTCTGACTGCGCATGCTATTCGCTTACATTTTTTGTGCCCACAGCGTTAAGTGGCTTTCGAACCGTGAAGGTTTCATTGCAATATCACGGTCGAAGCCGTTGTCCTTGTATGTATACGCAGAAAGTTATAAAATTATCCTTTATCTTACCAAACAAGGTAATTAACATTCCAACCTTATCTAGATGCCGAAGAGCGCCCGTATTCAGAATAAAGCTCTTACGATATCCAACTCGTCGTAAGAGCAAATGCCAGCCAACCGTGATGTCAGACATTCAATTAGGGAGGTTTTCTGCCAATGGTTAACGCCAGCCACGAAAGAAAGACTTTGTGAATTGCCCTCCACATGCATAATGTTTCCCGCGCAACTGGGGGCATGCACTATAGGGCACATAAAAAAAAAAGAAATAAAACGTTGATTCAGCTGAAATACATGTGCTTTTGCCGCGCTCGAACCATGGTCTACCCTACTGAAAGTGAAAAGGCAACGCAAACGAAGAGCACGGCCACAGATGGACAGAAACCGACAAATTGCTTCGCACGCAGCTCTTGCTCGGACAAACCTGCAAGCCGCTGTCGAACAGTTGAGGAAACCGAGCTTGGAAATTGTGAAGCGGAAAGCCATGTAACACTTAAACTAAACACGGTCCGGCAAACGGCCGCCGGCCACGCAAGCCAGGCGCCACGGATGCCAGCAGGCGGGCGGGCGGGCTAGGGGCAGTCTCCTGTATACAGAGCGCGCATTTAGACGAGCACACAAAACTGGACGCGGATACGTGCGCCTTACGACTTGGTCGCTCACTGTTACACACCACGCACCGTCGCTCACGCTATTGACTCCGCACACCGGAGCGTCGCAGCTGATAATGAAGCGTGCTCGCTTTCACACAAGAGGAGCTCGCGCTGCAGGCGTGGTATATATTTATGAATGTGTATATGTATACACCTCGGCGCCAGTTCCATGCATTGAGTGAAGCCGGGAGTGTTTGTTTTCCTGCGCTCTGTACAGGCCGAGAGGCGGGCTGGCGCTGTATAGAGGAACCCGCACACTCCACACACTGACCGTTCAATAATTTCGAAAGCCGCGCGCTCGCACGCTTGGCCAATTCCAGCGCGAGCAAAATATATCCACGTTTTTTGTTTTTTTTTTTTTCCTTTGTCGGCGTAGGCGAGAAACCGCGCCGCCGGCGACACAGACGCTCGAGAGCGCGTTGAGCCGCTATAGGTCCACCGGGGCGTTTCGCTTCCCGGAACTTGCGGTAGGGTGCTGGGGCCGCGGTGACCAGCAGATGCAGAAAAAGAAGGAAAAAACAAAAAAAGGAACAATTCTTTTCAGCCTCAATCGCCGCCTCCGCACCATGTCATTTCCGAAAACCATAAACAGCGACGCCTCTGGAAGTGCTCGCTTCCGCAACGACGCCGTGCGAGCTTCCGAAGCGGAAATGGCGCCCGGCATAGGTTACTTCAACGCCACGTGGTGGAGCTGACCGTACAGATGTGCTGCTGGCGGTCCAGAGCACGCCTCAAGTGAGGTGTATACAGAGCATGTTCGTATATAATACACGCGGGCGCGCCCTGTGTGTCCAGTAGTCGTCACCCAGCATGATTCCGTCGGCTAAATAGACTTATAGTGCATGTACGAGTATTGTATACTTCTTTGATAACCAGCATGCGTTGCAGCTGAGAAACGGCAAATGCGGGTGTTCCATGACAAGAAACAATCTTTTCAGGCTTTCTGCCTCATCTATGGTTACCGTGATCCGCGGGAGAGCAGGTAGACCTGTAGTCTTGATACAGATCGTTGGCAGTTGCTCCGCGTCGTCTTTGACTGCATGTATATATAGATGAAGTTTATAGATGATGAAGTTAGGAAATTCGCAGGCGCAAGTTGGAGTTGGAGAAACTTGGAGGTTATAGTAAAGAATCTCCAGAACATGGTAAGGACCGCAGAAAGAGCGATGGAACGAAAATGTTAGGCCTAACGTTAAGAGACAGGAAGAGAGCGGTGTGGGTAAGAAAGCAAACGGGGATAGCCGATATTGTAGTTGACATTAACAGGAAAAAAATGGAGCTGGGAAGTCCATGTAATGCGTAGGATGGATAAGCTATGGACCATTATAGAATGGGTACCGAGAGAAGGGAAGCGCAGTCGAGGACGGCAGAAAACTCGGTGGGGTGATGAAGTTAGGAAATTTGCAGGTGCAAGTTGGCATCAGCTAGCGCAAGACAGGGGTAATTGGAGATCGCAGGAAGAGACCTTCGTCCTGCAATGGACATAAAAATAGGCTGATTGATGATGATGATGATGATGATGATGATGATGATGATGATGATGATGATGATAGGTAGATGGGACGAGAACCAAGTCACGGCCAGTAGCTTTCAAGTCTCCATCCTACATCGCGTGCATCCACTGCACATATTAATGCGTATAACACATTATATCTAAAGACTGACATGTATCGGCTCTGAGAACACTATGCGATTTGAGAACACCACGCGGTTCCCTGAGTAGCGTGCGCGTTTTACATTCTTCGTGCATTTCTTTACTTAACTTCACACACACACACACACACACACACACACACACACACACACACACACACACACACGCACACGCGCGCACACACACACACACACACACACACACACACACACACACACACACACACACACACACACACACAGAGAGAGAGAGAGAGAGAGAAAGAGATTATATGCGTATGGTTATTGTTGACAATTGGAAATGATAGAAGCTCGAATCATTCCTGCTTCAAATTTATGCGTGTCACTTTTTCGAAGGAAGCGTTCCAGAGTGCCATGAAGTTTCAGCACACTAAGATTCTGACTCCTTAGTTAAAAATTACTAGATGGTGCAGAAAATTTTGTGCCTTATGTAGAGTTTGTTCGGTTCGTTCAATTGCATTCAAATCGGGAAAAGCATCACCGCATTATCGATGTGCCTATCTTTTTTGTTGTTTTTTTTTTGTTTTTTTTTTTTACACTCACTCGTTTTCGTTTTATATGCGTGGTTGCTCTCACATTTGCTTGCCCTTCCCCTGCCATCCTTTCTGCGTCGTCGCCTCGTTCGGCTTCTTTTCAAACAGAAATGCCATTCGCGTCGATTTACTTTCTTCCGATCCGCTACTCCCCCGTGATGAAAATCGACACTCGATCGGAGGAACGCCAGAGAAAAGCGAGACATTGTTTTCCAGTAGCCCGCGCAATCGACCTCGCTCTCCCTGACTGACTCTAAAGTGTTGCAGCGAGCTCAGACACAGTCTCCGGCGAGACTCAAGGCTTGTGCGTATGTGCGTGAAATGGTGGGGGGGGGGGGGGGGGCACCCTCCTGACCTTGGCCGACTCCATTGAACGCGCGCACACTGTCCACATGCGCGTGTTTCTTTCCTGCGCGGTCGCCATTAGTTTGTGAAATACCTTGCGCTGTTCCAGAGAGCGGCCCTTCTGGAGCACGTTCGTGACAGAAAGTTCCCAACAGAGCCGACATTACGAAACGAAGCGATTAAGACGCGCGGGACCGTAAAGTCACGTTCGGACATTAGGAGCTCCGCCGCTTCCGAGGCTGACGGAGGATCGCGGTTTTCTCTTGAGCTCCTCCTTCCGACGGTCTCAGGAAAACAAAAATCTGAATAAAAGAAGCAACGACGCGGGCGCGCGCACACTCACATGCTCTCTCATCTCTCTCTCTTTATGCGGTTACACTTTCACGTGCCTCGAAGGGCGCAGCAAATTGAAAGATTAGGACGGCCAGAGGCGCGTGGTGGCCATGGTGGTAGCATGCGATAGCGAAAGGCCTCCTCCCCTCCGAGGAAATAAAATAACGCAGACTCGTTTGAGAAAAAAAGACGCATCTGAACAAAAGCGGCGAGGATGAAGCGGAGATAGGAAGAGAAAAGAATACGAGAAGACGCGTGACTTGCGCGTTTTCTGCTGGCAGTGAGGGAAGGACGAGTCAAGATCAATGTCGCTGCGGTGATGTCACATCGAGCGAAAGTGTGTCACGGCCGGGACAAGCTGAGGTCTGCTGACACTTGCACGTTTAACGACGTAAATATGTTAATAGTCCTCGCTTTGTTGCATATTACGAGACACACGTGCCCCCAATATACGCGTACAACAACTTCGTTCGAAATTCTAGAAATTCTGAGAGTTACTATAGAATGACCCATAGGTTTGATTTCAAATATCGATTCAACTGAGCAGACGTTGCTAACACCATTGTCCACCCCTGTCCACCCTTCGCGACTGGGTAACATCTGCACAAAGCAGTTTCTTCTATATGCTGTGCCGAAAGCCCTCATTGCGAATGTAGCAACGCAAACGAGGACAACGAATAACCTATGTTACAGTGCCGTAATCTCTATAAGTCGAGAAGCCAGTGTCCAGATTAGTAAGGCTTGATCATCAGAGGCCGGTCAGCATAAGAGAGAGAGTGAGGGAATGAACGAAAGGAATGAGCATAACGCAGCTTAGGTGTCTTCGGGGTGGTGGCAGTGAACAGAGGACCATATACACACACATGAGGGTAACTATATGAGGCAAAATATATTTGTGAGTTCAAGTGCTCTTCCTGGACAAACGAAAGTGTCGCTCCGAACATGGAGTACGCATTAAGCAACAACAAGAACAACAACAATGCAGGGTTTATAAAAGTAGAATTAAAGAAATTGCGTACGGTGTCAAAATGAAGAATAAAGCTCGTACTGTTTGGTGTATTCCGAAAGCGATGTCCGCTTTTTATACGCGCTCTAGTAATGCGATTTATTCGCCACTATACCATAATCGCACCATTTGCACGGGAAATTATCCCATTACCCCCTATGTTCGTTACGAAAAGCTTGATTTCTCTCTGATATTGAGAGAACTTAACGCGCTGCCCTTTCGATGGTGTTCACAGCTCATATAGACTTAAGGACGTAAGAGACAGGCAGAGAGCGAAATAGTAATGTAACATTTTCGAATTTCCAGATCTTTGTATAAGTAAATGGACGTCCATACCCTCTAACCCTAAAAGAAATACTAGCAAGTGCCAGGGCGTCCTAAAAATACTCTATAATACGTGTTCCAAAGAACCTACAAAACTGTCTTTATGTTATTTCACTCCACTCAAAAGACGGTCAAGAGATTCCAACAATAACTCTTGATAATCACCTCATCAAGGCTACTCATCAATGTTGATATTTTCGGGCGTTGTGCTTGACTCTAACCTGAAGTACATTCTCCGCGAATATCTGGCATCCGGATAATCACAAAAGCTTGTCCGTATTTCAACCTGAAAGCGCGCTTTCTCTTTACGATGCGTTCACACAGTCACTTCACCTACTACATTGAGTTATGGGGTAGCCCACATGACATATATCCCACCCATCGAAAACAGCAGCAATACGTTCAAAACCGCAGGCCATGCTCATACTTACTTTCAGTTTACCCTTATACAGCGCATCGTCACTTGCAATAGCATCACGTTCTTATAATTGATTTTATTTGAATTAAATATGGCAATCTTTGCTTACCAATCAATTTTTTAAAACGTTCCGTCAACAATTTTTAACGCTAAAAAGTCCTTCCCAATGAAACTCGGTCTGCAGCAGCTAATAACTTCTTTTTGCCTAAAATTAGACCTAACGATGGAAAATTCCCTTCTTTCTCGGCGTGGTCCTTCTGGAACTGTATTCCGATTAACGTAAAATTGTTTCCTATAGGCGCAAATTTTACGTTAATATATACAGTATACTGTATAGTGCATAGCGTACAGGTAGCTTAAATTTAGAAGAATTTATCGTAATTTTTCCTTTACTTGCGATAATATTTTACATTTAATGTACCTTGTACGATTTATTATATTTACTGCTTATAGTTGTGCACAACCTTATATTATCTCATTTACTGTAGTCTTTTTTTCGTTGTGTTATTACTTGTTATCTCTTATATACCATTTGCATTCACCTGTTTGCATCTTAAAATTTGTACGGGAGGTCCCCTTGCAGCCTAGAGCTTTGGGACCTCCTCCTATGTATCAAGTCAAATAGCTTTCTTTGTCTTTTTCGTCTGTTGTCGTTAATATTCAGCTGTCGGCCCAGCGCTTAACAAGAGGCGCGCACTACTAAGGAAACTTGTTGTGAAACGTTCTAATAAATGCAATGGTGACACGTAGCAACCAATGTTGTCGGTTCTCTTGCATTGTAGCACAGGGTAACCAAACATACCCACTTGTTTAAGGCAGAGGTGGTTTCCTCTCAATTCACGCACCCAGGCTGCATACGCCGTACTGTTACTGAAATTACAATAACTCATTGTGTATATATATATATATATATATATATATATATATATAGAGAGAGAGAGAGAGAGAGAGCATTAGAAAACGAGGCTGTAAGGATAAGCATTATTTTCTCGGCGATAGGTCATTCTGCACGACTGACATCTTTACTTGAGTGGTACTTGTGAGATAATTCTTGAGTAAACACCAAAAATTATTTTCTATTTTTACTAACTGCTCCAAGACACAAGTAGGTAGGTGGATGGGACATACTGAGGTATATCGGGTGGTTAAGTTGGAAACAATTTCATTCTGGTATCCAATTTCGCATCTATATGAGCTGAAGCGCTTTCCTCGATTAATATATACTGAAAATAAAGGCAAGAAACCTTCTGAAGGAAAAGTAAAAAATTGAAAAGCAGCCAGACGGCGACGGACGCAAACAAGAAAGAAAGTCAACCAAGTTCACGCTCGTGCATAGTGTCAGGTCCAATACCTTGAAGGTTGGTTGCGCGCAACAAGAAGGTTGCACAAAAACATAATGCCGTCCTTGCAAAGTCGTTTCAAAAACTTACCTAAAGAAAACCGTATGATTTAATAATGTTGTAAGCTTGACGCACAGTTCTCGTCTCTGCTGGTTATATAAAGCCTACAGCCTAACATTGCATGCGAGATTTTTTTCTTCACGTTAACTACAAGCACATGGTAAGGATTCAGCGTGATCATTTTTATTAAGGAAATGGATGGGTAAGTTAAGATCTAGCCTGAGTCAACGAAACAGTATGTGTCCACGTCTCGCGGTAAGTTAATAGGTAGCCTTAATTTTAGTGCAGCGTCTCAATTAAATTAAATTCTGGGGTTTCATACATGCCGATACCACGATCTGATTATGAGGCACGCCGAGGTGAGGGACTCCGGAATAATTTGGACCACCTGGGGTTCTTTAACGTGCACCTAAATCTAAGTACACGGGTGTTTTCGCATTTCGCCCCCATCGAAATGCGCCCGCCGTGGCCGGGATTCAATCCCACAACCTCATGCTTCGCCGCCCCACGCCATATATCCACTAAACAACCACGGGGAGTGGTGCAGCGTCTACTGCATACAGAATAGTTCTTTTCGCTGCATCATCCAACAGTGTTGTCTAAGAAAACCTCATGTATAATGTTTCTTAATAAACATGTGCCTTACGTCACGGCTGAACACAGCAATAATGCAAGTGTCCCGTATTCGTGAACGCATTCTCCCATTTCGTCAACCTGACCGTCACCAGAAAAGCAATTGCGGTTAGGTACGCACTTAAATATAAAGTATCTACGAGATGCTGCCTGGTGCACACGTATCGCGATTGAAACAATTATGTCATCGTGTGAGCTCTTGGCCTGGACGTTGTACGGAAGCTAACCCGCCGCGGTGGCTCAGTCAGCTATATAAGGCGTTGCGCTGCTGAGCACGAGGTCGCGGGATCGAATACCGGCCGCATTTCGATGGAGGCGAAATGCGAAAATGCCCGTGTGCTTACGTTGTAGGGCACGTTAAAGAACCCCAGGTGGTCAAAGTTAATCCGGAGCACTCCACTACGGCGTGCCTCATATTCAGAACTGGTTTTGGCACGTAAAACCGCAGAAAGAGGAAGATGTATACAGGAGCTCTCGCGCTGGTTTTGTATCGCCTGCATGAGCAGAGTACCCAATTCTTAGGCATGCATCTCTTCAGGCAATAGAACTTCGTTCCTTCCAAACGGCACATATATGTAGCTCCCTTGTTGAATCCTGAGACCATCACCAGTTCACGCATGTTTGCCCTCTTCCAAGGGATCTGTCGGTTCTATGGACTTTTGATGGGAAAACAAGATGTAGGACGCCGATCCAATTTGTTGCAGTTTGCAGACAGTTCTCTAAACGCTAAAGCCAGAACTAACAATCTAAATCATTACTTTCAATGAATTTTTACAGTAGACAATGACAACCTGCCGCACCTTGAATCTTCATCTAACAAATTTCTGGGACCTCTGTAATACGAGCCGCGGTGTGCTAAACCTATTACTGACATCAAACAATAAGAAAAGCCCAGTACCAAACAAAATGCCAAATGTTTTTCTTAAAAAGTATGCTGAGCTAATATCTCATTATTTAACCCTAATCTATAAAAAATCTTTATCTACGTGCACTTTACCAAATGACTGGAAGACCGCTAAAATTATCCCAGTACACAAGTCAGGAAATAAAAAATAAGCTCTCTAACTTTAGGCCAATCTCTCTCACATGCACCGTGTGTAAACTACTTGAGCAGATAATTCTTAGACACATAAACGCTTACCTCGAACAAAATCGCATTTTAACTTCGGTTCAGCATGGTTTTCGTCAAGGTTCATCCACAGTCATTCAACTAGTCGAATTAATATATAATGTATCCAGTGGCGTAGACAACCAAAACCAAACAGACCTTACCTTCCTCGATTTATCAAAAGCATTTCATCGTGTTTCACATCAGAAACTATTGTTAAAATTTGAGCACACTTTCGGGAAGGGGCCTATTAGCGAGTGGATCAAGGACTACTTAACTAAACGGACACAATTTGTGCAGATTAACCATACAAGTACAAAACGAACTCAGGTTACCTCTGGTGTGCCCCAAGGCAGCGTACTATATAGCACTTGCACTATTTTTAGTTTGTATGAACGACTTGCCCACTGATATTCACCTCAACATAAGACTCTTCGCTTACGACTGTATATACTGTATAAAAAATTACTTCACCAGATGGCAACGTAATCCTAAACAATGCATTAAAATTAGTCTCTGCGTGGTGTGCAAAGTGGCAAATGACACTTAATGTTAAAAAAATCTGTTCTTTTGAGAATAACAAGAAAACACCATGTACAGGAGTTCTCTCACGCCATAAACGGTGTCCCCTTAACAGCAGTCACAGAGCAAAAGTATCTCGGTCTAACACTAACTTCTGACCTTATGTTAAAGTTTGAGCACGCTTTCGGGAAGGGGCCCATTAGCGAGCGGATAAAGGATCTCGGTCTAACACTAACGTCTGACCTTAGACGGGTCTCCCATGTTAATTATATTACTTCAACGGCCCTAAGTCGACTTTTCTTTCTTAAGCGGCGCCTACGTCAAGCTCCACGGGAAACTAAATTACTAGCTTATAATGCACTGGCCAGATCAACCCTAGAATACGCTATCTCATCTTGGTTTCCGTCAGCTAACAAATTAATTAACATGCTAGAGGGAGCGCAAAGAAAACCAATTAGATTCATCTTCAATAAATATCGACTTACAGATTCGCCAAGTGCTCGACTCAAAACTGCCGGAATACGCACAATCCAAAACCGAGCCCCACCGGCACGGTTGAATTTACTGCCCCAGGTAATTCATAACAAGTTAAATGTTAACAGTTCCAAGTAAGTTAGCATCGCAAACACTAGAATAACACGAATTAAGCATTCGTACACCCTAAAGGAATATTGTTCTAATGCTGACTGTTTTAAATACTCTTTTTTTTCCGCTAGCCATCAGGGAGTGGAATGATTTACCTTCCACTATCACCAATAGTTTGTCACACATTTTTTGTCACTTCTTGAATATTACTTACTGGGTTATCAATTATGAAATTTAACTGTTGCGCACCTTCTTCACTTGATGTTACTGTACTGAATTGCTAACCTTCTTTGCAACTTTTTCTAAATACTGCTAGACTGTATAGATATGCATACTAACCCTCTTTATATTTCTCACTTTGATGTTGACACTCATTATGTCTGTTACTGAGATTCTGTATTTCTATGTTGTATGTTTTAAATTTCTTTTGTTTTGCATTTTGACTATGGCTTCATTGTGTTTATTGTTTGACCTTGTGCCCTTCCCGCAATAATCCCTTATTTGATTGGCAGTATTTTCTAAATAAATGAAAAAAAAATATTTAAGGGATGTGCGAAAATTCAAAACTGAATAGGAATCAAATAGTTATTGCTATTCAATTCGTGTTCGTAACGAGCCGCGGTTAATGTGTAGAGGCATGCACCACATGAACAAACGCCTAAAGTAGCTAACTCATGCTCTACAATTTTGAGCCATTCAATAAGGATCCATATCCTTTAAGCGATTTACGAACTTGTTTTCTCGCAGAAATTTATTATTGGAACTATTGCACCAGGTTTGCATCCCTTTAGACAATTTGTGCTGCTTTAATTCGTATTGGCCTTCGCTGCATCAATGAGCGCAGCATTCTACGTGCATCTTGTGACGGGCTCTTCTTGTGTTCCATTACTCCCATTCTAATGGTGCGCAATGCACGATCGTCTTTCAGTTACAGATTGTCAAGATCCTGATTTGACAGGAAATCTAGTTCTGAACGGCACGGCATGCATCAAATGATGTGTAGATCCCCCCCCCCCCCCCACACACACACACACACACACATACACCCTCCCCACCACCGGCACCAAACAAAGGTGATATGGGACTTTGACAAGAAGTCAAGAAATATCCTGCACTTGATTCGATATTTGAAGGCCGTTTTTATCTAATACTCGTGATCGGTTCGAAAAGTTTCCCATTCGATATTGCCAAATTGTTTCTTGCCGGCCGTACCCC
Source organism: Dermacentor silvarum (assembly GCF_013339745.2). Classification (NCBI taxonomy): domain Eukaryota; kingdom Metazoa; phylum Arthropoda; class Arachnida; order Ixodida; family Ixodidae; genus Dermacentor; species Dermacentor silvarum. Next base: position 67,180,228 of record NC_051159.1, on the reverse strand, counting down.
AGCCCGTCGGTGGAAATCAACTGTGTTTGCAACCGCTTTGGCAAGTTTGTAAGGAGGGCGCGGAGGTTACTGCCGGAGAATCGTGCGGCGTGTATGGGTGTGGCGGGCCACGTACATTGTGGTGTTCGGGCCACGTTTTCGGAATCTCTGTGATCAAAAAGATCAAATACTTTTTATAAAAAAGAGTGCGTAAGCATGTGCAACCGCTTGCCGCACGATAATTGGTCACACCACTTTCTCTGTTCCTTGGGCTTGTGAAGTAGTTTCTGCTCGAACACTTATGGAATTCTTCTCGCTACCGTCCCTGTTTATGAGTATTTTGTTCCGTGAGAAATTGAATACTTCATGATTTCATGCTCTTTTTCCTTTCCCTCTGAAATGTGCTCTAAATGCGGGATGTTTTAGCGGTAAATTCCACATTGCTGAATAAGCATGACGCCTTTGTATCCCTTGGTATGGGATTTATGAAAATATTTCCTGTACTTCGTAAATGTGCTTCTCCCTACAATAATGCATTGGACGGGCTTTCTAAGTCGCCTGTGATAAATAAATAAATAAATAAATAAATAAATAAATAAATAAATAAATAAATAAATAAATAAATAAATAAATAAATAAATAAATAAATAAATAAATAAATAAATAAATAAATAAATAAATAAATAAATAAATAAATACTGACGTTTACGTATATCGAAATTCCTGCTACTCACTGTGTTGAAGAAAAGCATGTACGGGTCAAATAATAAGAAGCAGAAGAAGAAGCAGGAAGCCAATCAGTGTATGAAAACGAAACGAAATGGAAGAAGATTCGCAACCCTCAGCGGAAAGCTTGTGGTCAAAATTTCCACTTGGTTTCAAGCATAGAGGAAATATCTGCGAGCTTTCCATGTACAGTTGTTGGCTTTCCATGTACAATATATAGATACAGTTGTTAGTGTCACGCGTAAAATTACCTTTAATTTTCATGTGGAAATCGGAGGCAGCGCTTTTGGCAATACATGATGTCGTCATGTGTGCACAAACTTTGCACCGTGTTTTCTTGCAAGGTTGGCAACCCGCAGTCTCAGGAATCCTCGTTTTAGATGACGTTAAGATGTCATGCAGATTACTAGACCGTCTGAAGACTACCCGTGGGGGTTCTGGAAAGATAACTTTAAGGTGATCACTCTGTGCTGGTATGTTTAAATGGTTTTTAAGGATTGACGAGACATTTGGAACCGATGCTGAGTGGGTTAGAACGAAGGTACTTTGTGTCTGAATGGGCGATTGCTTTTTTGCACATAACAAATCCTTCCGATTTAGCGCATCGGCCCTTTTAACGGCATCATCCACAATATGACGTGGGTACTCCTGCTGAATTAAAGTTTCGCGAAGTTGTTCACAGTTTTCATAGAAGTCCGACTGTTGCGAGCAAAGTTTTTTAAAGCGGAGCGCCTGACTATATGGTACATTGGTTTTCCATGCAGTGTTTTACGTGAGAACTTTTAAAGTGAAGATAACGATGCCTGTCCGTTGGTTTTCTGTAAAGTTTAGTGGTTAGTTTGTGCTTAGATAGGGAAACTGTAACGTCCAGAAAGTTAATCGTAGAACGAGAGTATTCATGCGAAAAAGAAATGGATGGGTGGGCGGTATTGAAATCGGCTATGGACGATAACAGTTCATTTTTACCATGAGGCCAGATCAGAAAAATGTCATCTATAAACCGCTTATAATAAAGAGGTTTTAGTTCGCGCTTGCCAAGAAAGTCATTCTCCAGGACAGACATAAAAATGCTAGCATAATTAGGTCCAATGCGAGGGCCCATTGATGTGCCGCTTATTTGAAGGTATAGTGCGAACCATCAAATTCAAAATTATTGAGCTGTAAAATTAATTTCCATAATGTAGACAGTGTGTCACTACCAATGGTTTTCTGATCATCGGACGATCTGTCATAGGCATGAACAACTGCCTGAATGCCATCATTAGGGGTATGTTTGTAGAGAGAAACCACATCTAATGTAACGAGCAGGGAATTCTCTGTTATAAGGAGGTCGTCGATGTCCAACAAAAAATGGTATACTCTTCTACTACGAAATAAATTCTTATTTACAAGAACATTTGCAATAAACAACACAAATACATAATCATTAACACGTATATATTCGCCTCTAGCCAATACAAGGATGGAACAAATCCAAAATCATGCACACAGTCAAAATGGCGGACTCCGTCAACGATTTGACGGATGCCTAAAATGAAGGTTTCAAGCTTGTTTTGGCTGCACTGATGTCACTGGGATGTTCATAACATTTTGAAGGAACAAAAATAGGTGGTCTTGAAATAAGTGACTCTGAATGCAGTATTTCTTAATTTTTTCTTGAAGTACTGCTATCAAGGCTACATACTTCAGCGCAGAAAAGTGTGCACTGTGCATTTGCCAGCGAGTGTATACGAACTCACTCGCTGGCAAATGCACCGTTCACACCAAATGTCACTAAATATTTCTGTCTGACAGCCTGCGAATGACACTAACGGCCAAGTGCACTCCCTGAAAGTGTCAATAAATATGCCCGTCTTACGGGAATGTAACACTCCAAGGGCTAGTCGCGCATGCGCACATACATGCTCCCAAACTGAAGAGCGGTTATGGGGGCGTCTCCACGTGAAATGGACTTCTAGGATGACACCAGTTCCGACATATTATTTCCCAAAGTGTGGGATGCAATACATGGGCGTTCCAGTTACTTTCGTGCTTCAATGTATGAAACGGCATTATGATAAAAAAGTAAGTGGAACATAAAAAAGTAAGCGGAACAATAGTGCATTTTTACGGTGAGTTTGATGGCGCATATCTCCAAGCTGGTGTCATTCTGGAAATTCTTTCCAAGTGGATACGTATCGCCTTGCAAACTCACCGGCTAGAATTCGCAAAGTGCAATATGTGCCATAATATAATTAATTGAAAATATTAATAGTGAATTTCTGTTAATTAGTTCAAAATGCGTTTCGACTTATTTTGTAAGTAATGTCCGCCTCTCTGAATATAATCCAGCTTAAGGAATATAATATGTGTTATCTGCAACAGGCATTTTTTTTTTAAATTCCGTAAAACTTAAACATGGTCGCCTCGCATATTCAGGTGTATATAGTTTTGAAAGACATCGTCTTTGATAAAGATTGATTTTTTAACGCTGTGACGTTATTATTATTATATTTTGTGCTTAAAGTGCCCCTGACTTAATCGAATTAATGGCCCTTCGTTTGAATCAATTTAGTTCATTTATTTTTCATTTACAGAACACATGGGAGCTATAAGGTTTAAGAAGCTTATATTTAGTTTCGATAGGCCTTGAGGCACCAGGGAAGCAGATTCATTCGCACCATGGACTCATCTATAGGTACTGAGAAAAACTAATTTGTTCATAATCTTCAGAAGTGGCTGTGTAAATATTAACTATACAAGCTGGACATAACAATGACCACGTGATAAATAACGATAACAACAATGTCACGTGATAAAATGCGCGGTAAGGTGCGCGACAGGTGACAAAACAATTTAGGAATGCAACCGCTTAAACCATGTAAAGCGAGTTGAAGGTAATTCAATATTTTAAATTCCACCAAGGGATTTACATATCATTGCAATTTGGTTGCGTTTATACTGGACCAGTGTCAACCAACTTTTCAAGATAACGACAAATAACCTAAACCGTATAGTTTGCTTAATATTGAGAAACTTCGTAATATTTGTGTGATGGTACGACGGAAAGCTGTATAATTAGTATTTGAAACAGTGGTGTATTATTTTCGCGAATTAAATTAATATCTTCCTAAGAGCTTATGTTCAGGCATATACCACAAGTCCTAGCAGCTTCATAGCTTGACCTTTGTTATCACATCTTTAACAAACTGGGCGTGCGGAAATCTGGAACATATTTTTCAGCGAACACTCGTATACGTCTAATGTATTTCTTTTATGGCATCATTCCGAGTGATGTTACGCGTATCTGGACTCCAGTACGAATCAAATATGTTCATTGTAACTATAGCTTCAGAGGACTGAACCTTATCTTAAGATTACCTGTCTTCAAACTGTTCGGTTATTTACATGAAAAGTGTTGATAAGTACACTGTGAGCGAAGAAATGAATTTCTGCTACTGTCCTTACTGTGCGTTGTGCGTTTTTCATCGCTAATACAGCAAGTGTTCTCTCTATGAATCGCTAAACAGATAGATGCATTTGAATTTGTAGTTGAGGAGCTAGTAGACGGAAATTGTGCTATAGAGTACTTCAATCAGCGCTTTTAACTAACAGAAGACTCTACGTGTTTGCATCTGGTGAAACGCTGTTAAGTTGTTGCATAACTGTCATGGTGCACTAGACGTGCTCACCTGTCATTTGTTTCTGGTTACAAGCTGCTCACTTCATCAGGCGTATAGTTGTGCGTGGCGTTACATATGTATCAGATAACATATATAAGCCTTCCTTGTCTCAAATTCCGTTCAGCCTTTCGGACACTAGAGACCTTTGATTTAAAAAATTGTAAAAAGACTCTGATTTTACTTAGTTTAAAAATGAGAGAACGTTTGGTCTTTGTTCAATATACAAGTGCCATTTTTCTTCTTTTTTAAATATTTCCATATTATACGATTCGGAAATTTCGCTATCTAGCTGAGCACCCCTGGGAGCATTGATCTAGCACCAACCATAACAAACACATCTATCGGCCATTCTTTCATTTCGCGTTGCAAGTTCTCTTTTCCCGATATATGTACAGACAGGGAACAGCATTCTTATAGTGTAATTATTAATTCTGACAGTGTTGATGGTTTTGAATGTAAGTTAAAGGCGGTCCGCAATGTTTGTATAATGCTCTATTATGTCTTGCTATTTCTGTTGGAGTACTGCTTCAATGTACCTGTAGTTGCTCATTGTTTTTTTCTTCATTGGATGATAATTACGTATGATGTGATATATGCTAATTGCGACATGTTATTTAATAATCTGTATTTTCTGTAGCTCTTTAATCAACTTATTTCCCAGTGTTTGGTTTGTGATCCACTTGCCTGTAAGAGACGGCTTACAGTGCTACTAAATAGATTTGCTCTGCACTTGCCTGTATCCACCGACGAAGGTCAGTCCAGCGGCCGAAGCTGTTGGGCATTAAAGCTAAGCTTATTACTGCAAAATTGTTAGATTACTAAGGCGCATTCGTGTGTGCGTATATATATATATATATATATATATATATATATATATATATATATATATATATATATATAGCAGGTATGTAGAAAGTAATTTACAAGGCGCCACATTTCGCAGAGCACGTCAGTTGTGCACTGAGAGCTCCAAGCGCGGCATCGTCATTGCAACTCGACTTTGCGCACTTCAGTAGGGACGTCTCACAATATAGTTAAGACTACAACCGTTGCATCAATCGTTGCATCCCGGTGAAAGATAAACAAGTACACGTGTCCATACTCTCGAGGCGCTTAGAGAGGAGGTCCGTTCCATGCGTTATAACTGGTAAGAAGTCAACCGCAGCACGATGAAAGCGTGGATACCGATATATAAGAAATTACAATACTCGACATGGCTGCGCGAAGGACGTGAAAAATAGACTGAATCACAACTTCGCCACTCAACGGAGTGTGGTGAAAGGCACTCAAGTAACAGGAGACGCGAAACCTATGCGGGTTCACACCCTCGAGTCAAAGTGTTCGAAGAAATCCCAGCGGTAGAGCGCAATGGGCATTCAGGAAGAGAGAATTAACTGCCCTCTCTCCATTGTAGCGAGAAAAAGAAAGCTCGGCGCCTCCGGCGAGCACCAGAGTCGCTCGCGCCCGCAGCGCCGCTCCGCGGCCTAGTGGAGTTGCCAAACTTGTTGCCCGCGCGCGCCGCTCCGTCCGCCGCTCGGGCGAGCGCCCTCCCACGAGCCCTCCTCCCCCGTGCGGGCGCCCCCTCCACCGCCCGCCCCTTTCCCCAACAAACACTCCGGTCGCCGGCGGCAGCGCTATAGTCGGCAAGTTTGGCGCGTCCGCCCTGCCACGTGAGAGAGCGCCCACTCGATCGCGACTGCTCGCGCGGGCCGCATCGGTCCGCCCGTGCTTGGATTATATACAACCCGTGCGTGTTTTTGTGGACGCGCCGCCGCTGTCGACTCAGTGCGTGGTGAAACTCGCCGACCGAACCCGCTGCGCGTGGCCAACGTCGTGCACCGGACAGCCTTAGCGGCCGGCGTTCTCCGGAGAGTCCGTCGCATGTGCGTGGACCGGCAGCGGGCAACGCGATCGCCATCCATCATCGTCGCCGACGCCGGAGCGCCGCCGGGTTCAGCGCCGCGCGCGCCGCCTCCGTTATTGGATGGCGTCCGTCACGTGATATGCTAATCTCCGGCGGCGGGGCGGAGCCATGGCGCTGCTCGGCGACGAGACCGAAGCAAAACTATCTCCATCATCCAATTCAGCCGGCAAAAATTAATGACCATGAGTTCGTTTTTGATGAACTCGCCGTCCTACGTGGACCCCAAGTTCCCGCCGCCCGAGGAGTACTCGCAGGGCAACTACATCCCGAGCCATGGGGCCGGTGACTACTACGCGGGCGCCCCGACGCACCACCACCACCACGCGGCCGCGGCCGCGGCGCACCCGTACGCCTCGTTCGGAGGCGCAGCGGCCCCGCCGTACGGTGCCGAGAACGGCGGCTACGTGTCCAGCGCGTCGCCGCACTACTACCAGCACTCATGTTCCATGACACAGACCACGCTGAGTCCGCTGTCGCGGCCCAGCGTAGCGCTCGACCATGCGGGCGGCGGACACAGCCCGCCGTACTCGGGGCCTCCCGCGCCGCTGCAGCGGTCGCCGTCGCCCCCGCCGCCGGCGTCCATGCTCAGGCCGTCGCCGCAATCGCCGCACGTCGGGGCAGCGCCGCCGATGCACAGCCCCGGGGCCACCGCCACGGCGCCGACTTCGGTAGCCGGCGGCGACTGCAATCAGGCCGGACAGCCCGTCATCTACCCCTGGATGAAGAAGGCGCACGTCAACGCAGGTGAGCAGTCAGTCACGCAGCATGCCCCGTCGTATATATACAACGCAACACCTGCTACGTCAAACGCGGCAGAGTTTCGTTTCTGCTATGGCCTCGTCCAAGTGCGCGACATTAAACACTCGAGCAATCCATCATGCATTTACGCGCAAATGATGATTGCTAACCTTCACGCGATCTGAGGGAAAGCGAAACTGCTATAGCCACCGTTCTTCACATTGCACTAAACATGTATTTCTTTTGGATTTGAGTTGTAGGAACACAGGAAATATAGTTCTATTACCAGAGATCTGGAAATGCTCGGCAAAGCTCGCAAAACATAGTAACCGCCTAAGTTATCAACCAGCTAAACTACTAGTTGCTTGTCGCGCACAGAATATTCTGCGTCTTTCGTACACCACTTACAACGAAGGGCTGGTGAGCTGTAAATTTTGTGACAGCAATCTGTTCATTTTTCTATGCTGACACCATGAGCATCTATACTCTAGGCGAACAGTTGTGTTATATAGCTTATTAAATGTCCCGCTGTCCGTACTCCTACACGCGTGCAGAAATGCGTTGAGGACGACTGCTGACAGCTTTGTAATTACAACAACATGACTGTTTCTGAAAGCGCAAGGTAATTTACAACATGTAAAAGAGAAAGTTGCATTAAAACATGTGTCGTGCACCCTGCCCGTGCGAGCGAGAGCAATATATTCAACAGAAAGATGTCATTCAGTACAGAACATGTATTAAAGAAATACAGTCAAATATTAACAATATCCGGAAAACAGTATTGCAGCGCGCCGAACGCGTAAGATAGAACTTTCATTGTTTATAAATTCGTAAATTCCAAAAATAATTGGCATTGTCCGGAATGAGCCAGCTAAATCGCTTAAACTTTATATGGTGTAGCGATGAAAAAACAATTCTAAAACGGATAACCATTGGAGGCAAGGCCAGTGCAACTTTGTCGCGTACGCAGACGTCGACAAGTTACCGCATAATATATGCAAATGTACTGCTTTGATAATTGCTTTCGCAAATGTGATAGGGCAAATCATTTTCGCACCGTGACCCCGTAATGTATTGTTCGCGCCAGTGTGCACCTATACTCCTGCCGTAGACATTGATGGTATTTTCATTTCATCGTCACATAGCTCCGGCTACGATATCAGCCAGCTCACGTGCGTTTCACCATTAAGTCAGGGTGGTGAGCCCCCTAATCGAGCATTAAATGTCCCGTGTAATCACCTGTGGAAAATAAAAGCGAAGGCTTTTGTGTGAACACTCACATGCCTGCTTTGCAGCTGAACAGCCTGCCACGCACTGTTAATTTTTCACTTATGCGAAGAACAGGAATTTTGTTTTCGTGGACTTTATGCGTTGATGTGAATTTAGCACCTTTATTTCTTTGAATATCACAAATTTAAAGTACTTATAAGCCTATAGACGTTTACATAAGAAAAGAAGAGGGGATGTGTGTGATTAGAGCTTCTTTAATGTATGAACCTGATAGAAGTGAAATACTGATGTTGCTTAATTAAACGCTAATACTAACTCAGTGGCGTTTACATTATGCCGACAATGCTGTAATTGAAAGAAACGACGCTTGGGTTACTTGGAACAATAAACGAGCGGACGAATGCAGCTGAATTCCTTTTGTACACAGGACCGATAAGTATACTAACCGTCTGAATTATAACTTTGGACACGTAATTAGGACAACTCGTACATCCAAATCAAATAGAAAAATAATGTTTCAGCAAGAAAGCCAGCGAAAATGAAGTATTGTAAGTGAAAGAAGTGTGAAATTTCAAATAAATGAATAGTCGTGAAATTGGGCATCTTTTTGCTTCCATTAGGCTTTACAAAAGCAGAAACTTGAACATGACGTCGCTTCGAAAAACAATTTCAAGCTTGCTTGCTTGCTTAGAACGTATATTAATAATACCAGTGTAAGTATATTTGCTGACTATTGGGGATAGGTACTGAACATTAACCATGCCGTAACATAATCGAAAAATGAACAGCATCGAGAGCGGGAGATGTAATTACGTAAGAAAAACATTCCTGGGACATTATATGTAAATCACGTTCTGATAAGAGTGTGCACAAAATCGTCAACCATGACAGTATACAGTGGGAGAAAAGGCAGTTTCATATGATTACAAACGAAGGAATGGTAGGATAAGAATACACGTATATGTTGTAAATAATAATGATGATACTTGTGTAGAACAGTACTGAAGTGACGGGCATCGGGGATTAGAGCGATTGAGACAGGAATACGGTTCCAAATGATACTTGTACCATTCAAAATTTAATACCAGGTGCGCACTTTTTTTTTTTATAAACCAAAGAAAAATATTGCTGCGCACTTATTTATGGACATTAGAAAAAACTTGCATATTTTGAAGATGCTAATGCTCTGAAAGCGCAGGAGTCTCGAGTGGGATTATCAGTTTTGCGACACCTTCAGGTATTTTATAATTCGGTGAAGCTAAAAGAGAAACAAATAGGGAAATTCATGCGATCGGCAAATCAATTTCAGGTACAGGTCTTGAGGTATAAGGTTGGTATGTAGCCTAGCCCCTAAAACAACGAAGACAATCCTACGTTGAAAAGTTTTCTAAATTTCTGTAATTTCAAGGTTATATCTTCTGCAACCCGTGTGAGGATTCCATGTTTTCCACGTATGCTGAACGTTGCGATGAACCACGGTTGCTGGTCGTTGCTCCGCGACATAAAGGTTTATGGTAGTTACAATCTGCAAAGCTAATTGTGTGTCTAGAATGAGAACGGATTAAGTAGCATAATAGTAACTGGCCTTTTAAATTAACAGTAACACAGTTGCCAGGCTCAGTCATGAAACCAACGTCTTTAGAAGAAAAAAAAATGACGACGAGCTACTAAGGGAAGTTTATTGGTAAAGTAGTAACAACACTACAGGTGACTGTAACTTGGAAAACCCTGCACACGGCATTTATAGGTAGCACGAACAATCTCTCTGTCTTTCCCATCACAGGCTTCTCAACAGCAACAGTAATGAGGACGCAGATGTTTGCAAGACAAGGCGGTTGTGTTTGATTGGTGGGACCTTATGAAAAGCGACGATAGACTGTACGTCAAGTTACATTGTACGTTCTCTGCCTCGGAAAAATGGTTGGGTTCTCGCTTTGTCTTCCTGCGATATTTCAGAGCTGGGGTGGCTGCACGCTACGTGTAACTGTATATTTAACGTCGACCATTGTATACGATTCGATGAGGATGATTAATTATTTTGCTTCGAAATGGATTTTCAATCATCTCCACCTCAATGCGAAATATCGTGAAAGTACTGAAAATGTTTATAAATTTATTTAAAAGTTGTTGGATAAGCGCCATTCATTTCGAGAAATAACAGAAATATTTTGACAACTGTGGAATTACGCACCCGCCGCGGCGTCCTCGACACCTGAAAATAAGCTATAAGGGATATACGTTAACCATGTTTTTATAGTTTGCTTACTCTACTTACTCAGCAGTCTTTCTGTATTTCCTTCCTTATTTCTTTTTATTCAACCTCTTTCCTTATTTATCCCGATCACCTTCCTACTTCTAATAATTTAAGGCCTTATAGCCTACAAATAGACCCGAATTACTGCAACAATTCCTAGGTAATCGTTGAACCGATCATTGTCTTTCTTCAATACAAGCGTCATCACTCACTCGTTTCAGTAAACCCGCAAGAAATTGCAGGCGCGTTGTTAAAATGTAACACTGCGCTTCTGTATAAATCGGCAGCTTATCGTGACAGCGATCGCACTTTTCCCTGCAGCACCTAAATGAAAAGAAAAAAGCACAAAGCTAATGAGCATGTCAGGAACGCAGATGAAAAAAAAAAAATTGAGCCAGGAAAAGCAATGTTATGACACACAAGCGGCCTATTATAACACATTCGCCAGTATCACTCATTTCGACGTGATCGTTAACCATATTGCTGAAAGGGCATGAAGATTTGTGCAGGGATAAGGCCGTTCATTTTTGCTTCTGCTGTAACGACATACACGCATACCATCAGCGCCCGCTAAACCGATCACCATTAACATCAGCCCGCATACTGTCGAGAATGAATTCCGTCGAACTTGGCTATCTATACCTTTCACGTGCCTATTATAGATGCGCTTAACGCATTGCCCCTTCATGACGTCCAGAAATCGATTCCTCCCGATTTTGGGAAGTACACTATCCAGCTTCAGTTATCTAATAAAACCACAATCTACATACTTTTACAGCAAATATGTTAGGGGTGTTTCGCAACCGTTTTCGCGCGGCAAAGGAGGCGTACAGCGGTGTGCTTAATATAAATCAGCAACGCCACCTGCGTCCGAGTCCCCGATTTTCGCTTTTAAACGTAATTATCAACGGTTATCAAATAAAAGTTACTTCGAGTGCGCCTCACACGAATAGTCAACAGCCTTCATCGCGCGGTTTGTTTTCTTAGCCAGTAATCCGTAATTCTTGTTCTCGTGTACGTATGCCGTGCTTTGCTGATTCCACGCTGGAGGTCAGCTAAACGTTTGCGCGGCTGCGGTGGTAAAAAGCCCCGAAACGGCCGCATGACCAGGGTTCCAGTGAGGACGCGCAGGCGGCGTCGGTGATAGTCGGTGACAATCTAAGAATTACAAGGTTACGAGTACACTGTCCAACTCGAACACAGTTTCCATAGATGACAAGAAAATGCATTCACCCGTAGGCTCGCGTACAACTGTGCTATAAAATACACAGAGTTCAATGTAACGTATCGCCCCGTGCAGTACATCGTATCTGTTTTGCTTATATGAATATAAGCAAAACAGATGAGCTTGTAAAATAGTAGATGGTGCTTGCTTGACACTGGCTTTGCCACTTCAAAATCATTGTTACAGTGTTAAAAACATTATTGTCAGCCTCGAATTCGTGAATGACACCATGCGCCAACCGATTGGGTTTGCTTATTTGTCGGACGTTAAGCGGTATCGCGTGCTTAAAACAACTGTTTGCTCCGTTGAGATCAGCTTTTGTGTCACTCACTGGGTCCAGGATGAAACGTGATCGCCTAGGGCGATATTTTTAGTCGATCATGGTATCGACTGCTCAGCCATAGCTAATATTTTAGCTTGAAACAACTAGGTTTTATTTTGCAATTAGCCATAGCGTTTTCATGAGCAGATCAATGTGATTAAGCTGTGAGTGGATTCCAGCAGGCTCGGCTCTCTTTCATAGGTGAAAGGCAGGTCCACTCTGTTTTTGTGGGAGGAGTATGTAATTTTTAGCTTGTCACCGATATATATATTTAGCTTGTCACAAGAACAGCCAGATATAGACCTTTACATGTACTCCGTTTCATACGCAGCATACAACGCTATACTTCCCTCATTGTTCGCATCCGCGAGCAAAAACAGTGCGGCATAAGGATGGCAATAGGTGCGCGTCACGTAATTCGCTGTAAAATTAAGCATCACACGTTTATATCGCACAATACGACGTGTTCACTACGTGAAAGGCTTCGGAGTAGCTTTTTTAACACCAAACGAGCGGCGGGACACGTTTCTCCGACCAGCGGCCGCAGCGCATCACTTTCTCTCGCGACCAAGAAATAGTACGTCACATACTGGAAGCACAAAGGTATACAATTAATGAGTCATTTGACGTATACTTGCGAACACAAGTTGTGGTTAGAACTTATGAAGTTAGTTATTGCGCAGAATGCGTGGCAGATCACAAATAACTACACATGGGAAAAGCGCGGAGTGAGACGTGTGTGGCACTGGCGCAGTTTCCGCAAGCTTACCTGATATGTATGAAACAGAGTATATACATATACTACTTCCTAATGGTGCGAGAACTCGTCTATAGGGCTTCGCTGTCTTTGATGTATCAATTGCTCTAATTGCATGCATATGCGAATGTATTTTTTTATTATTATTGTTTCTTCGTGCGAAACATTTCGAATTCACATTTACGGCTTCACATTTACGATTCTGCACGCAAATAAAGCTAAGCAAGTAGCACGCATGCTTCACTCACCATGCGTGTGTTCGTCGCATAATATCCATCTTGGCAATACCGTGCTCAAAGGGTGCATGCATACGTCTTACACTGTATAGATGCTATAAAGACGAACGCCTGCACACTGGAGAAGTGTCATCGTTCACTTCCTTCAATAGAAAAAAAAAAAAAGAATGAAAAGAGAAATTAAAAAAAAAAAGTGTGCATACCCGGTCGCATGTTGCTTCCTTCCTGCAAAAATCCTTCTTCGCGTGCCCGCTTCTATAGTTCGGCGAGTCGCATATAGCTCGAATAGACGAGGAAAGAAAAGTCGCTTCCAAGCTCTGCAAGCGCACGCTGCCGGGTAGCGGGTGCGCGTTCTTTGCAATGGACCCTCCCGACCGTTCTCTTCTGCAACCCCCCACCACCCTTCCCCCTCAAACTCCTTACTCACTCCAGCACCATCTAAATTTGAAGTCATCGCTAAAACGGGCCGCCCGACTCTGTCGGGAAGACGACCAGTCTGTGCTGCTGCTGTAGCCGCGTTGTGTGTATACCGTCGGGCTTTTGCTCGCGCGTTTTCAGCGCCTGGCCGAGAGAACGCGCCGCCGATGCCTCTTCTTGCCGTTGCCGCGCAGAAGCAGCGGCGGAGGCCCGATTTAGAACCCGCGCGAGCGAGGCGCGCGTTAGTTCCTTTTAGCGGTGTTGGCCAACTGGCACAACAGCAACAAACAGCCTCGCGCCCATGCACCCGGCGGGCGAACACGCACGACGGACCCGCCGTTCCGTCAGGTGCTCGAGTTTTCAACGAGGGGCTTCGAACGAAAAGGCCAGGGCTGCGCGTCCACGCCGAAGCTTGTCAGAAGAGGCGCGCAGACTTGAGTTGCGTGTTCTTGTTCGACCGAGAGCTTAGCTTCCACGGTCTAGACGAGGTGATGAAGGCTGCTGTATAGTATATATAGGCTAGGTGGTTGAGCATCTTTCCCAAGACCCAAAGAAATCTTTATTTATGCTTTCTAGAGAGAACCAATATGTTTTTTTGTTTTTTTTTTAAGTCTGTGTAGAGTGTTTTTAAATCCGGATTTCTAAAGTCCAAATATAAGTCTATTTAAAGTCTCTTCAAGTTAGCTTAACTGCCTGAGAGCCTCATCAAGCTGCCAAAGAGGCAAGGGTCGACTTCACAAGGCTTCTTGTTCGTAACTGCTTTTTTCCATTCCCGGTCGCATTCGCTAATAGTATTTTCAGCATCACGATTGGTTAGAAATTCCTCTTACGAAAAAGTCTATATATAGCGTAAGAGCTTTTTTTGTGTGTGTGTGAATAAGCGGGTGCAGCTTCTTTTATGCAATAGTCCGCTGCACTGCATAGATACGAGGATACAGTCGGATGGATGACAATGTTCTTTTTCATGAACCCTCCTCCTTATTGCAGGCTTCCGCAGAACTCTTTTGCAACGGTATATAGCCGTGCACATGTCTTCCTTGCGAGGTTAGGAGGCCACGTGCCGGATGCTAGCCGCTTCCAAAAGCTACACTGATTCCCTATCAAGGGCGACAGCATTCTCACTCTATTATCCGCGCAACATGTGGGCATGACACGTCACCTACGCAGCTGTTTTCATTGTGTGTAACCGGGAGTCATTCTGCTTCGGGACTTTATTAGCGCGATATCTGCAGTTCGGGCGGGATGTACGCCAAAAGTGTCACCCAGAGACGTGTATATAATGTTCGGCCTCAAAGCGGCATTGGAAAAGTACACGCAGAACGCCGTAGCGGAACGCGGCGCATGAAGTTACATCAGCTGTCTGTATGCTTTAAAACACGGCTGGTTTTAAGTATTTTTCGAATGCAGTGCAGTCGCTCCGATATGAGATTGAGTGTGTGATATCCCAGTATTCTGTAGTGGAAGTCCGTGAAATTTTTAACCTTCACTGGCGTTTGCGCGCACTTGCTAACGCAGCCAATTTTCTGCGTACAAGTAATTTCAACAAACTTTCTCCTGCAAATATTACGGAGTATAGTATTGTTATTCCGTGAGAGTTGCGGCTGCACAAGATGACATCCTAAAGGCGTTTAACCACTGAGAGTTGCATGCGATATACCAGCTGATAGACTCCTTTCAGCTGAAGTTGTTTTATTAGGCTGCAAGGAGGTCAGCAGGGTGATAGTAGATAAGATTGAACTGAGATCCATGTTTGCACTTTTGCTTCACGTTATTATGATCATGCGTGAAATTCAGATGAACTATTTCACGCTTATGTAGGCCTACAAAATGTTTTTCTTCTCGAGTGCGACATCTCACCTGTCCAAAAATCGTTCATGATATTCACATGCGTCCCAGCATAATGTTTATCGAAGCCACGCGGTGTTTTCTCCAGTAAAACCATCGAACAGCTTGCGTCAATAGCATTTCAGTTCATGCATCACCTAACTGTGATAAATAAGGGTGCAGAATGCGCGAACGCGGCAGTGCACTTTGACACGGTCTGACATTTTTCGTTCGCGTTGGACTGCACAAATTTGACAGAGCTTTCCACCAATGGCATCTAACACTGGGCTACCAGCTTGCTGCTTATAGCGATTATCCAGATAACTTAAGTGAACGGTTTCGTGCCCTGTCCGTAATACCTTGAACTTCCGGTAACTCCCGTGCTATCGTGTCCCAGCTCCGCTTTATATATTATCCTAAGGTTGAATTCGTAAAGCTTTTTTATTTGTAAGAACCACAGCTTACGAACTGTTTGTGAACGCGGGACCACTGGCAGACGTGACATATTGTAGGAATCGAGACTTACATTCACTCATTCCACAACCATTTCTATTTCATGTGCTAATACAACTGAACTTATTGCTGTAAACTTCACTCCGCTTGATGTGAATCTGTATGGTGAATTAAGCAGTGAGTCCAGTTACACGTTATTCGAAAGCAGATACGCAATCAAGAAAAGACATACACGTTGCACAAATTGAACAAGAACGTATAACTTTTTGTGCTTAAGGATTTCATCTTCCGCGAGTACTGTTCTTGCTTTACCGCATCTGTTCTCTGCTTTCGATGCATAACAACAATATAGGCAGTGTAAACACGTGAATACGGCAGCAAGGTATACGCACACCAATAAAGACGCAATGATCGACGGCGGTACAGCTAATGACAAAGACTCGGCATTACGCTGTTCACGATATCTGGGATCGAATTCATAAAGCTTTTTTTTTTTTTCCCGTAAATGCCATTGTCCAACCGCCTTCGCTGATACTATGTCCAACACCACAATTGGCTAAAATGTTTTCTTGCAAAGATTCGAGCGTAAGAGGTTTTAGGAATACGGGCACAGTATATTCAAGGGAAAAAAAAAAAAAAAACGCGGAGCAAGAGCAACAAGCACTTATAGAAATGTCGGCAATTGCGATTTCTCGCACACCGTCCAAGAATGGGGGCCTGTATTCACAAAAAGCTCTTGCGCTAGGATTGTTCGTAAGTGCGAATTCCAAGCTAATCTTTATGCTGGACATATTATTAGCCAACGCGGCCGACCAATCGTATAGATAGCTCTTATGAACGGAATTATGTGTGAATTCGGCCCCTTTATCTGTAAACGAGCTCTAAAACGTTTCATTGACGCGTGCCGACTGCGCATTGTGTTCACGCGTTGCGATGACGCGAGCGCGTTCCGCCGCGAAGATGCATTCGACGGGAGAGGGCGCAGCGAGCGCACGGGAGAAAAATCGTGACATTCGCGTGTTCTGGAGTGATTTCCTCGCCCCCGGCGTCACTAAAAGGCCGTGAAGAACTCTGTGGCACGCGACGATTTCGCGCCTCCATTACACGTCTATTTAAACATTCGCGCGCCGCCGTTACTGTGTACACGCACGGACGAGAGACGCGTGTTCCTTGGTAGCCGCGCACTTTTTTGTAGCGTAACAAGACGAAAGTAGTAGAAAGAGTAATGGCCTCCGGCGAGAACAAACACACGTACTTGAACGGCTTATTGAAACACGTGAGCCCCCTTCTCCCGTCGTAAAGCCGCTTTATTCTTTTCTCTCTCTCTCACTCCTCCTTGCTTAAATCGCACGCACATTTGTATCAAGAGCAAATGTGGAGCGCTGCGACTACTTGCTGCACCTTCCCATCAGCGTAAGCGGAGGGGGGGGGGGGGGGGGGGGGCACTTACTGGGACGCTTGCCGGAAAAGAAAAAAAAAAAAAAAAAGAACGAATCTCGACCAGCCTTATCGCTGAGGCGAGGATACGCGCGCAATCTCCCGGCGGATTAATGAGCCGGAGGCGCGCGAGCACTAGGCCCCATCCCACGCCAGAGACCATTCCCGGAGGGGACCGGCGTAACAGTATACACAAGCGTGTATAGGTGCTTCCCGGTAATACACCTGTTCATCGAATCGAGCGTGCCACCGGGCTTTCTTTCTTTTTAACAAAAGTCGCGCATTGAAAGTGAGAAAGAAACACGGCTTGCGGAGGGAGAAAGCAAAGTACAGACGGGGAGGAGAGAGGAAGGGGAATTGGCGGCGGCGACCCCATCCCCCGCGCCGTCGAAATCGGCAATCACTTGGCACGCCATAAAGAACGGCCGTAAACACTCGTTTTCGGCCCGGGGGTGACACAAATTATTGCGGTCCGTCGGTGGCGGCTGCGTCTGTGTGTCTGTGCGTCGCCTGAGTGGCAAGCACTGTCCATTTGCTCGGAGGAGGAGGATGCGGAGAGCGAAGGCACGGAGGGAGGTTCCCCCACTTGTGCGAGACCGCAGTAATACGGCCCGCAGCGAAAGAATCATGCTCTCGTCTAGTATATGGCCGGGAAAGAAAAAAAAAAAAAAAAGGAAATCGCCCGACGAGGAGGTTCTTATGGAGTTCTCGAGCGAGAAGAGAGAGAGGGGGAGAGGCTCAAAAGGAAGGTCATAGTCGGCGGCGAGCCCCGGGGTTCTAAAACGGTTTTCTTTCAGTCAGGCGAGGAGGAGGTCGTGCACGCGCCCCGCTTTTCTTTCACGGTGCTGCCGCCGCCGCCGCGCGAACGCTCGCTCGCGCGCGCGCTAGTCGGCGGCGTGCGTGGTTCTCCTTTGGGCGCCCTCGGATATTTATGGGCCCGTTTGGCGGCGGCCGCCGCGGTGCCACTGATCGCTTGCCTGCCCGCCCGGCGTGTATGTCTGTCTCTCTCCTCCCTTTCGCCGACACGTGTAATGGTTAGGAATCGTGTCTGTTTGCTCGCTGTCCCGCCGAGCCACGTGCCTCAGTGGCAAATGGCTGTTTTATCGGTCTCTCTTTCTCGGCTACTCTCTCTCCTTCTCCCCCTCCTCCCCCCTTCTTCCACCGCCACACACGGACATGCCAGAGAGGGCCCCCGTGTGGCCCCTTGTTATCGGCAGTGGCCGACCGATCAGTCTCTTCGGCATAGTAGCGCAGGCTGTATAGTGCGTTCTCTACAGCGCTTGTATTGCTGCCAGCAGCTGTTGGCGGCGAGTGTCGCAGTTTTGGACGACGCATGATTTCGCCGGATATGCCGGCAGGTTGTTGCCCGTGTTGCGTGTGCGTTGTGTATGTAACGGCTCTGCACCGACGGTGCAGCGCGCCTGTTTCAGTGGGAAACGTGTCGGTGTTGCGTGCGCGACACGCGGTACGTGGGCCGCGGTGACGGCGAGGTTATTGAGTGGCGTCGCGCAGGGAGCGGTGCCGCGGCTTCTCATTAACACCGCGCCACTCTGATTAGCTATTTCTAGCGCTTGCTGAAGGGGGGCGCAGTATATGTATATCGTGCAGCACCTCGTCACTGCGAACGAGATGCATGACACTTCGTATCGCAATGAGCGCGGGCATATATAACTGCGCGTTAAAACCTACTCGCCGAGATTAGCGCTTCAGACAAGCTGGTTCCCCTAAGTCATTATTCGTGCACTATTCGTTTCTTTAAATACGTTCGAAGGCGTTAGCTAAACTGATATGTTGATGAAGATGGTCTGTCGGCCAGATGCGCTTAGGTAAAGTAAATCGTAGACTTTGTTTAGGTGCAGTATCGTTTTGGTGCGGTAGTTTTCTCCTTCTTTCAGTGAGAGAGAAGGAATCTTTTGCAACGAGGCGACGCTATACGTTTCTGCTTAATGGCTCGTTATTCACAATTCTTGCTAACATTGGAAAGCGTGAAATGTCCTTCGAACCCATCCTAAATTTCAGAACGGGAAGAGGACTGCTGATGAATTTTTTTCTCTGATTAAACATTTTATACGCTGCTGCCTCCGACGCCGTACTTCCACTTGTGTGAAACTGTGTGAAACGGCCTGTCGGAAGTGGTGTGATGTGATTTATTCTGATATATAGCTGTTGTGTTGCCGGCTTCTCCAGAAGCAATAGATTGTCCAATGAACCAAGGATGGCGATATGTGATGATATGAAAAAGAAAGAAACAAACAACTCTTTCAGCGATAAAGCACGTTTTGTAAACATGCTGCAGTCAATATAGGCAATAAAAAACAGAACATTCTGCACTTCCTACAATTAAACACAAATCAATCTATAACGCGCACATACAATGCTGCGGCATAACAGTAACGCACCCCCCCCCCCCCCCCAAAGTACATACAAAGCTTTAACATACAGAGATTCAATCGCACATTCAGTCAAGAATGTTATTAAAGCGTTCAGAGCTGATCGCTGTAATGATGCATTATCCCATGGCCCAAGCAACTGTTCTAGGCTGAAAGGACGATTATGCAAGGGTCATTAATGTTGCTCTCAAAGCACCTTTTGCTGTTCGAATGCATTAGGAAAACTTATCAGAACGTTTTCTACGTTCTCCCACGAATGGCCACACGTGCAACAAGGCATAGCTGAACGACGTGTACGATATAAAAAAAAGCTGCTTGTATACCCCGCTTCCAACCTGAAAGGATGAACCATAAAGTCTACGTCACGGCCACCACTAACAGAGATAAGGAACTACAGATGGGGGTCAACTTTATACAGCAGACTGTTCACAGAATTGGCATCAAATCGATGAACTTGTGTTATATAGCGTGCACAATATTAGGTTAGTGTGGCAGGAGCGGAATGATGTGCGTCTCCAGTGATTTTGTCGACTTCAGTGTTTCCTGCTATACCGACAATTCCAGGAATCCATTCCTTTCGTTTGATGGCCTGACGATGCAGCTGTAGCTATTTTAAATGAAATCCTGATAAATCAACATTGCCTTTATATCACGCTTGCAAAAGCGCTGCAAGTATTGAAGAGCCGACATTGAGTCTGTTCCTCCTGTGCTTGAATGAATTCAGTGGCCAATAGTATTGCATGGAGCTCTGCAACGGTAATATGATGCCCCATGTGAAAGGCGACAACATTCGACGTGCTTCGAGTGATGGAGTTACAAATCCATTGTGATAAGCATGTAGGAGGCACAGAGTTGACATTTTAGCAAAAACAGCATTCTTTGTGCCCAGTCCGCTTATGTAGGAATTGATATGTATAGTGGAGGAAAATGCCAAGGTGGACAAAGTGAATCAGCACTCCACTGCGCATGGTCTGGAATCGAGAACGAAAGACGGCCAAGTAATCGGCAGTAGTACCTGTCGCGTCTTGTACATGTGTCAGGTAGTGTACACGTAGACGAAAAGCTGGAGCACGCTTAAGCTTCGCCTTTAAGAGTGGAACGCGATATCATTCAAAGGTCCCTTGCTGCTTATCAGGCTTTCTTTCTCGTATATTCAAATTACAATCCGACGCTATCACGTCTGTAGGTTGTGTTTAAGTCGTACTTTACGATTTTTCAGACGGATTTTACTTTGAGAAATTAAATTTTTGTTCACTAACGCCTTGCGCCACGCGAAGAGCCCGCCCAGTCGGCGTGGTTCGGGATGATGTGGTTTGGCATGATTATTTCCGCCAGACGCCGATGCTTACGCCGACGCCGACGCCGGATTTTCTGCGACACGGAGCCCTTGACGCTATCCCGTTAAAATGTCGAAGGTTAGCTCGAGAAAAAATGACTATACGCTTCCCCTGCTCGAAGTGCCGGCAAAGACGTTCGCGCACAAATCGCACCTACGTTTATGGCGGGACCGATTATATCGCATACAATCTTCATAAAGAAGCTTTATCTCCGTAATTGCGTACACATGAACGAGGGGGGGGGGGGGGGGGGGTAGGTTACTTTCGTAATACCCTGATTCGCCATGCCCACAAATCCCAATAACATACCGTAAGTATGGGAAAGGTGTAGTTCATTGCCAGCATTGTTGTGGATTTTTGAATAAAGATCCGTCACACGCCTGGAGATAAAGACTGCTCCCATTTGGATTTTGGATTTCGGCTTACGAAGGCAATATAAGACTTCTAGAGTTCGTGCAGGCCAGTTGCGTACACTGTCGCACTATACCAGAAAGAGTCATCCTCACACCATCCACGATCGCAGTGGGCTGGTTATTTTTCAAACAGGCGGTATACATGCTGCTCATTCCTTGGTGAACTTTTCCTCCTTTTAACATCGGACTTGCCTCCTACATTACAGACTTTATGTTGCACAGTTTGTGGCATTCGGCGTAGATCAAAGAGAAATGACCTCAATCGCCGCGACATGCGCCTAACAAAATGCTGGACCACTTCTTATTGGGCTAGGTCGTGAAGCATCGCTATTAGAAGAGAGGAGAAATTAAGACACATGCAAAAATGAACGGACAAGCGCGACTATAAGTCGTAATAGATAATGAAGAAATGGGGTTTGCTGCGATAACCAAGGCCGAGTGACCAGGTGACCGAGTGGTGCTGTCGTCACGCCGTCCTACTAACGTCGCACAACAAAATGCCCCGTAAGTGCCTTACGCATTAAAAGCAAGAAATACGTTAGGAAAAACGACGAATGGAAACAAACATGGTGAGCCCGTATACAAAGCTTTCATTTTTAGAAAGTGCAGTTGAACGTTGTAAAACAGCGCATGATATCAGCTTCAGGTCCTGGCTAAACTCGCCGCGCGACCATCGAAAAGTCATGGACGATTGCCTGTGAAGTGAAATGTTGGATACCCAGCACTGCGATTGCGTTTGTGTGTGCGGATCCAATGCAGATGTGCTATCAGAAGGAAAATGTTAGCGGATGTTTGAATGATACGGAAGAAATGTTTTCAAACGTGCGACCACATGAGGGTATAGCGCAAGTCTTGGTTATGTACTGCTGACTGGAAACAGAAACGAGCATCATTTCCTTCTTGCAGTGCATGAACTGGGACTGATTTCGCAAGACATTTCGTCAGTAAGTGATCTTTGCTAATGGCTGGTTGCCCCATCGCTAATATGACCAGCATGAGGATTAGCCGGAATATGCTCTCACGAAAGATTTTAGCGTAAGAGATTCTTTTGAATACGTTCCCTGGGGGACGTCGTTCTGACTCTCATCGGCCAGTATTACTAAAACGTTCAATGGAGAGGTGTACTTACATATGAGAAAGCTTGTGAATGTGGCTCCTTATGTTTTTGTACATACTCATGGCTTACTTGTACTTGGATTACTAGTGTTAAACACAAGTAAATTTACACTACGGAACATTTCACTAGATGTCAGGTGGCGTGACCGCATGCCTGCACTCCAAATGACAAATAACGCTCTTCACACGCCACAAAACTTGCAGGATATGCTTAAATTATGTCGCTTCTCTTGGCGAATGCATGGTGTATATTGCTGCAAAAGCCAAGAGGAATAGTTTAATCGTATTATGTCTTGTGCTCATTCCATTCTGATTTAGCTACGTACCTCATTTCCTACTCTTATGCTTTGTGATACTCGTAGTAGAAATACTCTAATTGAATACATCCTGAATAGGTGGGCATTGGTTCTAGATCTGCACGTGTTTTAAAGAATCATTTCTTACTATTAAATGGTTAGTAGCAACAGGTACCGGCTAATTTCGGCACTGAACATATTATTAGTAGAGGCTACGAGGCAATTACTAGGTTTTAGGAATGAGAGGTTGTGAATTCGGCTGCTGTGGGGTCGTAAAGAAGCAGTTGAACAGAAGAGCTGTTTTTATGCCACTGATGCCCTCACTTACACTGTTGCAATGTTGTACATAACAGACCCTTAGCTAGCGTTCGTAAAATTACCAAATAGTGTATATAATCTCACATTTTATTTCCCTCTGTTGTTTCTCTCTCTAATGCTGAAATGCCCCGAGGGTGTCTTTAACTTAACTGGAATTCTTTCCATCTAAAGGGCTTCGAAGGGTTTATACAGCGTTCCTCGCTTGACCTTAATTATGAATAGCGAAATCAGAATATGATCGGAAATCAACCTGAATGTTAATCTCTGATTGGGAAAAGACACGCAGGTTGACAAATCTGTCATGTATATACGTGATTTCACGTTGCCTTTATAATTCTGTGAAGCTGTATTTATAATACAAATCACCCATGTGCGCACAGTTTCGTTCGTGCTGTGGAATCATCTCTCTTGATAAACGAACTCGTTGATGTTGATTCCTAAACCCGATCCAGCGCTATACGATATAATGCATAATAAGGAAGAAGGTGACATCACAACAGCTTATGCTGTCGCCCTCTTCATTCTTGTGTCCTGTATACTTCGTCATGCACAACAACGCTAACTACTTTTTTTTTCCCTTTTTGCTGATAAGCCTGTGTGAACATGCTGCTGTGCTCAGTTTTTCATACATTTGCTCAATGATAGCTTTCACATTAACTTCCGTGTAGTATCTCTCATCCTGACGCATAATCGAGACTGCGAAAGAAAATGAAGCGCTGAAACAAAGAGACATCGCGTCGTTGATCTCTTAATGTAAGAACAAAAGGCTGTATGAATGAACACAGCATTTGTGACGGTGCCCAGACGGCGCTATGCAGTAAAGAATTTATGATAATTATGTGACAGACAGCTTCAGGGCGAGTTATCCATTCAAAATTACGTAATATGTCTGCGTCAACAAGTTCACTGAGAAGGATGGCCACATTTATGTGACGAGCATAACTATCGCTGTCGAAGCACAGGTTGTGAGAACCGATAGTAAAACTCTGACTTGGGCGAGTTGGTTCATGCTTGAACGAAAACGCAGCGCGACTGAGACAAGGACAAGAAGAAACACAAAGCTACATCACAAACGCTGTGATGTAGCTTTGTGTTTCTTCTTGTCGTTGTCTCAGTCGCGCTGCATTTTTATCTAATTGTGAGAACCACCTTGGTTAAGTACCATGGTGAGGCGTCTATTCTGGAGTGAGAACATTACAATGGAACCACGCTGTTAGAATCGGGGTTGTTCTTTGTTCTGGGGTGTGTAGAACACTGCCCGAAGAAAACAGCAATGTGGCCTCCAATCCGTCAGCATTTCGGGCATGCTTCCAGAGCGACCTTGCGCTGTCAGCCAATCGTTTCGCTCTACAGCGCTTTCGGTGACTCAGGGGCGGTGACTTTTGTCTCTCGTCTTTGTATAATGGGGGGGCAGTGCCGCTTGGCGTACACGCCTGTCGCGTCCGTCACCCAGCTTGCTGTGGTGGCGGTCACAGACAACTTACTCAGCTTAGCCAAATTGAACGTAAAAGCTTTTGTCAACGTGATTATCCTTGCATCTGTGCACATAACGTTATCTGTCCAGGACGCGATAGATCTGTGGTGTGGGGCCAATACGAAGAGGTTTGTTCTCATTGGGTAACCGCATTGGGCAAGTTTCGAGCGTCTTCCGACGCGAGCCCAGCTGCAAAGTGGGCAGCGACGAGTGTGTCAACATCAATGGAAATCACGTGTTCATAAGTGAGCAGGCGGGTAGCATTGCTACACGGTTAATGACGCTTTGTCACGCATAATTAACTCATTACTATCGTATAACAAACAGGAAGGCACAGCGATACCTGAATACGTTTTGCATTGCACATTTGTATTTATTGCATTTCGAGGTCACGATGTCGGTGGGAGAAGTGTAAATGTTGCCATCAAGAATAGATTCTGACAGGTTAAACAATGGGAAAACACGCGTGCAGACAATAGAAACTGCCATGAGAGGCATGTCTGTATTAATATTAATGTTCTTTAAGCGTAAATGAATCTTTAAAGACCCGCCATCATAGACAAGTTTCTCAATAAGTGGTTACGACGTTCAACCGCGTTGTGTGAACTTGGAGTTCAACAAGAAGCGTTCTTCTGGCTATACACAGTTTTTTAGCAGTCTTGATAGCTTTAGGTTAAAAGCGTCACAAGCGCAATGCAGACTTGGGTACTGAAACATGATTAAGTTGTTGCTAGTTGGCAGTGCAATATCTCTGCTCAATGCCTTGACTTTAGATACAAATTATTTTAAACTATCATATAAAAAGTATGTCCAATTGGGACAGCATTGCACGTTACTGTGTCGTTAGGTTGGTTTCAGCTATGTAGGTAACGGCTTCTGGAAGCTGAAGGAATGATGTGGCCGAGTAAAATCCTGATTTCTTTTTTCAAAAGCTTAGGCAGTTTCGCGAAGCACATTCAGCGCAGCAAGTTAACAAGTGCTGGTTACCGCCGTTCACGTCGAGAGATATGGATTTCAAAGACGCTGTCGGCTGGTTGGCGGCGGTCGTGTGTGCGCGCGTTATGTGATGAATGAAATTATCCAAACTGAATAAATGCCAAACCAGTGATTTCTTGGGAAGCGCGAAGTTGTGCGTGGCTTCTCCGTGTGATAGAGTCCTGCATCTGGCCATCTTACTGGCCAGATGCAGGACCAGATACCACCGAGATGGCCAGATACTAGCCATCTGGGTTTGGGAGCTGGAGAATGTGTCGTGATGGAGTGCACGCTCCCCAAAGCTGATATCGTTAGCGCAGAAAGAAATATAAGAAGAAATAATGTTTTACAAGTGTGCGTATATAAACGCGGGATAGCTGCAATCACCATTGTTGATTGCTCGGTGTCCGGAGAGCCAACGAGATGGCTTCTTTATACATGTTCAAGCCGAGCTGCAAATTCCACTTTTGTGTAATCAGAAGCTTACCACTTGTTATATTGGGAGACTGACGTGTTATAACAAGCTTGGTCGCTGGAGCGGTAAATTAATATTAGAGCCATGGAGCACTCCCCCACGTCGCTGCATGGTCCAATATATCGTTTATTGTTTAAATGGTTAAAGCATAAAAGGATTAAAATATTTCTTCCCAAGAAAAAGTTGCCCATTTTTCACGAACATTTCAGTCTTAAATAGCCGCGTGAGTCACATTCTGTTGGTCCACGCGCAATGTTCTGCTAGAACGCTCGAAGCATGCATGGCGACATTCAGTGCGTCCAAGAGCTGTCATAATGGTCGTCTAAATCAACTGTATAAAGTCTCTATATATGCTCAAGGCGTAGAAATACATATGCTCGTGTTCCCCGCATCCATAGAAAATTATGGTGCACTCAGTCTCTTGAAGAGTAGGTAATATTCAGATAAATATCTTTAAATGTGATGCTTTGCATATATCCAACACTGGCCCCAAATATTTGTCAAGCTATTAGGCGGCTACACATGTGCTACATAAACCTATCTAAGGTTAACTGAATTAGAGCTTGCGTTTCGGCATAGCTTGTAAACGATACAGTGCATGAACGTAAAGATTGCATGAAAATAAATGTGTGACCTTCTTGACGGTTAAACAAAAACATTCCATGAAATCTCTCGAAAGTAAACGAAATTGTACGCATCGCCGTTAGTTGTGAAGCACTTAATTAACCGCTTTACTAAAACTTCGCTTCATATAGATTCCAACATTTGCTTTGGAGCTGCATAATGTTTTTAGCACTTCCTACTAGGAAACAATCGGTTAGTGAGAAGATGAATGTGCACCTGTTTCTGACTTTGAAGAGAGATCTAACGTGGAAATAGTTAAAGAAGCTATACTATTTTCGACTGCCACAACCGAATGTCAGTCTGACGCATTGGGGTGTCAGGGTATAATGAAGCACATTCCGAAGAGATAATGGGTAATTCGGTAGCGCAGGTCTTGCAAATGTAAAACAAAAGAATTCACAAATCAACATGCACCGAATTCTCGCGCATTGTGAGAAATGCTGCGAGTATAAGCTGGGCGACAAAATCCGCATCGCGCCCCCATGTTAGGGGAGATCAAGCAAAGCATTATGCCTCACGGATTATCACGCAATCGCGGACGACGAAGACAGGTACTTACTACGAAGCAAAGAAATAGGCTAACGCTGCTCTTATTTTGCTCTTAACGAGAAAACAGAAATGCGGCTTTACATGAAAATTTGACAAATTTCCGTCGGCACGACTCTGTGCGGCCACTAAAACCAAGCAGTAACATGTTGACTGCGTGATAGATGCGAACACGGAAGAATGAATAACTGCGCACGACGAGCGCTGACTATCAGACCAATGTTTATTGAAGAAGCACTCTGATAACTAATGTGCAAAAGCGAAATGACAAATAACAATCGTTTGCGCAAGAATCACCATGTCATCCCCTACCCCGAGACACTAATACTCAATCAGAAGTAATTCACAGTATTTCACGTCTGCAGAACGTCTGCATAATCTAGTGTTCGCGGAAAAACAGTGGTGTTTTCTCGGTAAAACACAGCACCTGGTACTGAAACGTACAACTGGCAGTTTCGGCAAGCGTGAGCATGACATGTATTGCTATCTCTACGTTTATAATTATTCACATGGGCTCCGACATTCGCAAGATGAAAGAGTATTCACGGGTGGGAAAGTCGCTGTTTTATTTTTCAGTCTTTTATGTATTAATGAGGTCGTGCTGCCAAAGCGCTCTTCAGCCTGTGTACTATATACGAAAAGACAAATAAAGACAAGGAAGAAAGCAGTACAGAAATTATTGCAGGCTTGTTCTGGGGAATAAAGACGCAGGAAGGCAATTGTACAGCGAGATCTGTGTCTTCACTTTGACGTCATTTGCCTCGCCGTTCGGAAGCGAAATTCGAGGAAGAAAGTGTGTAGTCTTCATTTTTCGGGCTAATATGCCACATTTTCTGGTCTACCAAATGCAGAAGGAGTTCAGAATGAATGATGCGGGTAGTAAGTAGCCTTTCCTGCGTTGTGTAGCCATTATGGTCTTCATTTCGTGTTTTCCACAAGTGCCCCTTTCATGAAGGCAACGAGATCTTGCGCTGCAATGATCATAGAATTTCGTACAAACGTCAATGGTGGGAGATGAAGCGATGCCACCGTTCAGCCATAATGAGAATCGTGGATGGTACATGGATTTTCCTACGACTTGGCATGGATTCATTCACAAAGCATATTGCAGTTTTATTCTTTCTTTCGTTTTTGTTTTTGTGGCACACATATGCCGCATTCTAGAATCTTAACACTTCTTAGAGCCTGTTTGGTTTCTGACATGCATATTTATTTCACATCATCGCTTAACTTGAAGTGCATAAACGAATAACCACACCTCTGAAAAGGCGTGCCGCAAATCCTAGGTCACGTTTAGTAAGTATAAATATAGCACTTAACATGCGTGAATTTCGTTTATGTTCTAAACAGCTATATTTTCTTGTAACGTTTTAAAAAGCATCAATGGTCTTTAAAATTGTATAACTTTTGGCTTAGAAGACTGAGAAAGCAGTCGCATCAAAACCATATTTAATTTGCCACTATATAACTAGCATAAAACTCATAATGAAATTACCTATACCGAACTGTTTTCATTGTATAATGGTTTTACTATTTATGAACACTTAGGAACACAAATCTCTGTAGTATCGTATCACCGTCATAAATACATTCCGCACAACATTAAGACAACGAGGTGAGCACTCCTCTTAAGCAAAAAAAAAGAAGATTTTGTAAAATCAAAGAAAACTTCTGAAAACGCCTGTGAAATTCACAAATATAAAAAATATGAAGATCGGTAACATTGAATTCAACTATCATGCACGTTGAATCGCTCAGAATCGAATATATGTGCTGACCCACTTGAAAAATAACTAATGATGTTGGCGTTCCAATGTTGTGAGCAGTCAACCGTTACTTGCCGATAGCTTGCTTGCCGACATGCAATAGCTTGCCGACATGCACCTGAATTAATTTCGCTGAAATAATGCAGGACTTTAACATAAACGCTACTGCCATAATTCTATCTGATACGAACCGCAAACAAGCATTATGAAGCCACCGCATTAGCGGCCTTTCCACGTGGCAGTCATGGAACGCCGTGTGCAAGAGATGCTAACGTTAGATAACTACATATTCAACGCCTTTACCTAAAGTTACCGATATACACGTTCACTGAAACGCGAGGCTTTTTTTTTTTATATTTGATGCAGTGAGATAAACACCTTCTCTTCTGTTTTTATCAACGAAACCGCACCATTGCGCATCGTGTAAAGTAGACACAGACACAGATACACACGCAGCTGTTGTTTCGCTCTTCATTACAGGCCCGCCCGCGTTAACGCAGCTTTCCAGGATGAACTACCTGAATACGTCGATAAGAACTGCATTAAACGAATATTAGTGAGCAGCTGTTTTTCGCGAAGTGCAGTTCAAGAATGTATATATCAATATCTTCAACTTTAGGTTTACCTTAATGGGATGAAAAAAAAAATAATTTGCAGCGCTCAACAGCATACGTGAAAAAAAAAAAAAATGAAACACTGGCCACGCGCGAACACACTCAAACATCGCGCTTTATTTCTTAAAGAATGCTTTAAGTGTACTTTTCGCCCAGGCTAATTTTGTGTTCTGGAGAATTTTCATCAGCTTGGCTTTCATCAGTCTGGGAGCGAAATCAAAAAGGCAATGCGTCAGTAAACGCCACTCGCTTAGTTAGCAGCCGTAAACCTGACTCGTGTGAATCCTGGACCCATGCAGTAAATGTATCGGGTCTTACCCAAGTAAATACGGAAAGTCGAGTGTCCGCCTCAGTCGAAAGTGTCGCAAACTTTAGCCTTCCGTGACACATGCTATACGTTACCGGGATAGGTGATGCGTTAGGCCCACTACGCATGCGCGTCTTACACTGCTGACTTTGTATACTTCTGCAGGTCACCATGACTGTGTATAAGAACATGGCAAAGTCCAGACCAAGGAGGTCTTAAAGTATCCATAGACGAGCCCATACCGCCGGCTTCGATCCGAATTCGCCCATGCTACTTGCCCGGTCACAGCTAGAAATAAATGATAAAATCAGCAATCCCTGAGTCTCATCTGGTACCGAGGACAAAGCATTAGCGATGTGTTGTCGTTATTACTGAGACCATCTGTTTTGACGCTCCTAAGGCCTAGACAGACGGCAACGAGCCGGTAAAGTGTTTTGATTTCCGCCAAGCAAATGGAGCAAGAGCATTTGTGTTGGTGATGCGTTGGCAATTGGGAACGCTGTGAAAGCATAATTTTTCATGGCACCATTAATTTAATACTATACTCTAGCGCGGAACGTGATGAAAGTATAACTGATACTTGCTTATATGATGGTATACGTTGATCTCAGCGTTTCTACCGTGCTAAAGAAGACAGGTGGAGCATGCGCAGTGGGTCTAACGTATCACGCAAAGCTACAACTCTCGTTATGTTGTACGCGACCAACGCATGTGCACTTTTCTTGCGCTTAACAATCAATCTCTTAAATAATCAAAGCCATCTCTTATGCCCGGCTTGTATTTCAAGTGTTCTTCATGTTTATGTAGGAATTGCAAATTGTATGCACCCTCGGACTCCGCGTCCTCGCCTATCCGAGGCCAAGTTAAGATGCGATGTGCACGCGCCGCTATATCATCAGCTGCGTGCCGGCGCTAGGCACAAAGTGCTCCAATATTCTTAGCCAATCACTTGCGTCCCAAGCTTCGCATTACTGTATAATATTGTACAGCTGCACAGATGGCATTTATTGGTATGTGCCCCATTTGACTTCACAAATCTTCACAAAGCTTACCAAACTGCAGACTCGCGGTAATGTTCTTCGTCGGCGTACACATATACGTACATATTACTCGACAACCACAGGAGTGAACAATCGTGACCAGAAAAATTAAATTCTGGGGTGCTATGTGCAAAAACGACAATCCGATTATGAGGCACGCCGTGTATACAGTGATGGACTCTGGATTAATTTTGACCACCGGGGGTTCTTTAACGTGCATCCAATGCACATACACGGGGGTTTCTGCATTTCGTCCTCATCGAAATGCGGCCGCCGCAGCCGGGATGTGAGCCCGCGGCCTCGTGATTAGCAGCCACTAAGCAACCGCGGCGGTTTAATCGAGAGCACAATGAACGCCAATTCCAAAGAATAGCGCGTAATATTACCCGGTCTTGTGCAATATATTATTTATGTGTGTGTGTGTGTAAAACAGGTGTATCGAAAGAACGGTAGCGTAACTGCGGCATATGTGTGTGAACACTAACCACAATGGCGATGTCAACTCATGATACGCGAGCAGTTTCTCAGTCACTCTCGCTGGAAAATTTCTGCGAGAACCGGTGGAATTGAATCGAGGTTGTTTTGTGTTCAATATTATGCCATGAAGACAAATAAAGCCAAATAACGCCAACGAACAAATAAACAAGCAAACGAACAAACAAAAAGACATCGTGATGGCGGAAGGCAGAATAGAGAGAGACACAGGGCGCACAGCAGGTGTTGTTATTGTTTCTGGTGTTGGCAACTCTTCTTTGTGCTGGAAAATAATATATGTATTTTTAAAAATTTTTCTTATATGCACAATTGTAATCGACGCAATATCATCCGTCGAATTGTGATCAGCACACAGTGCCCTTTGTACGCTTGTATACCATCACTGCTCACGGAATCAATTTAACACATTGTGTTCAGTTTGCGTCGTTAACGTATACCTAGCATTCAAGGCGTCGTTTGCCGCGTGCATGCAGGCTACTAACGAGCAAAATGAAATGTTAAAAAATTCTGGGGTTTTCCGTGCCAGAAATACAGGATGATGATGAGATATGCCGCAGTGGTGAACTCCGGATTAATTTTGAAAACTTGGGGTTCCATACCGTCAACATAAAAAATAAAATTTGGCACATAATTTACGCTGTGTAGCAGGTGAGCTCTGCTACCATCGGTGACTTGCTAATGTGGTTTGATGCTGCTGCGTATGAGTATGACCTATCTGAAGTCACAGATATATATTAGATGGAGCTGATGGATCAGGGGGGAGAGTTGGGAAGACTGTACTTTCTGCTACTCAATTTCATTTTTATATTCGCCAAGGTGCTATGGGTGATGAAAATTACTTGAAAAATATGCTATACGGGTCCTCTATGTGATCTGGTGCCGCAGGCTTCGTGCTTCGGCAGCCATATATCTTGCAGTATAATGCATTTAATAAATACACCCGTGAGCAAAAGTATACGGACCAGAAATTACGTCGTAAAACCGGTTTTATTTACTGCCTACGCGTATAACTTGAAACTGAGGACTGCAATCTGAACTTGTCATTGTGAGCTTGCCAGTACAATCATCGATTTCAATTGTTCGTAAGTAATCTGTGCGTCTGAGTTGCGAATAAATTTGTTTTTTCGGCAAGCCTTTAGTGTGGGGACTTTTGCTAACGGGTGCATCGACATCGTGGAAAAAGGCAGCTTATTCTCAAAGACGCACTGAACCCACCATACTAACGCATTTCCATATACGTGGCTGTTTGCGGCACGCCGTGGAGGTTATACCGCTACAGCGGTAATGGCGGGCATGTAGTATTGATATGCGCTCACTACAAGTAATTGCGTTAAGTTTTTATGTCCTCGCAGAACTATATAAAGATGTTCAAATGCATGAGCATACCTGAAAGCTATCGTTAGCTGCGGCGAAGGCGACGAAGATACTTTAAGCTCAGATAAATCCTGATAATGTTTGGGCATGAACTTGGCTTCGAAGAAAACCATGTGCTTCGTAAGTTTCGCGCATGACGAATATCCGCGTGTCTCTAATAAAGAAGATCGACCGCTATTCTTTCTTTTTTACCTGCGGAGGGTATTTGGGAGAGAAGGGGTAGTATGTATCGTGTGACATCATGCATGGAGATAAGAATCAAAAGGAGATACAAGTATCTTTACGTATAGTGGGCACCCACTCAAACCGGAGCATTCCACTGTTTGCATGGGCGTGCTAATGGCAAGCGGGTGGAGAGGCCAAAGCGGCCGGAAAATCCCGCGCATGTCCAACTGTTTTGCACCACCGCGGCCGCGCTGCCGCTGTCCACATCCATCTAGCGTGTTTGTCGGCGTGGTGGCGCTCAAGCATTATTTCGGCTATGTTCTTCACTGACCCACCCGTCATCAAAAGACCATCTTGCAATTTCCGTGTCAGTCGCAGATCGTTTAAGGCGAGTTTCGTTGGGAGGACACGAAAGCGGCAACGGGAACACCAAAGCTAAAACCCGGGCTCGTGCTCGCCGCGCGTCCTATACACGCTGCCAATTGTGGGACTGCAATGCACGAAGAATTATGGAGCGCCAACGAGGAATCTTAACTTGCTCGGAAGTAAGAAGAAATGGTCGTCGCCATTGGACGGCGCCGCATCGCAAAATGATACGACTAGAATCACGATTGATCGTTCAGGAATTTTCTCTTCCGGTCGAGCAGAACGACTTTCTGCCGCTATTCTAGCGTAGGTCACCAATGTATATGTGCTTCGTAAGTTTCGCGCATGACGAATATCCGCGTGTCTCTAATAAAGAAGATCGACCGCTATTCTTTCTTTTTTACCTGCGGAGGGTATTTGGGAGAGAAGGGGTAGTAGGTATCATGTGACATCATGCATGGAGATAAGAATCAAAAGGAGATAACAATTATCTTTACGTATAGTGGGCACCCACTCAAACCGTAGCATTCCACTGTTTGCATTGGCGTGCTAAGGGCTCTTGAGGAGCACCCAGTCGCAGATCGTTTAACGAGTTTCGGGGATTCGGCCCCCGATACATTTGTGGGACTGAATGCACGAAGCTTTTTGCTCGTAAGTGGTCGTCGCCATTGGACGGCGCCATCGCAAAATGATACGACTAGAATCACGATTGGTTGGAATTTTCTCTTAAGAACAATTCTAGCGTAGGAACTTTCTAGTGAATAAGAGTACTGATTGGCTACGCTACGCTCTGCGAGGGTAACATCGTAACATAATCTTAGCGAGGAACGTATGATAAACTTGCCAAGACCGCAAATTCACAGGAGCTGCACCGTTTCTACACTTTGTACCGTTATCGTCTTTTCTCGATTTCCGTGGCTATACAGGCACATCTCTTTCTCACCGAGTAGGCTAGATTAACCTTGAGGGAGCTGCAGCAAAACGTGGCTGGGACGTCAGTGGAGCAACCGGCCGCCGTCAGAGCGGCTCAGACAATGCGGCAGATCATTAACTTTCAATGCGCGGCCTTGGCGTGATGAACAAAAGCGCAAGGCTGTTCAGACACTGGTTGTTGCGCTGCTACTGCGGAGGCGCGCACATGGAATAAAGAATGCAAGGGGAACAGGCCTCGCTCCTGTGCGCTGCTGTTGCGCAATTTCGACGCTGCGGCGTTAAGGTGTTGCTTGTGCGTTGTTGTGTACGCACGACACCCTTCTGCTCGGGCTTTATGCATGCTGCTGGGTTAAAATTCTTGACGTTTAGCGCACCACGGGAGAATGAGTGTCGTTTCTCCTACGAAACGCTATAGTAAAAAAAATGTGCCACTCATTATACGCAGCTGGTATCAGATTTAAGCAAAAGTGCGATTAAACAGAGCGCCGTCGCGTTCGAAATTTTCAGCGCTGAGATTGTTCTTGATAAAGCGTTGTGTACTGGTTTAGCGGGACCTTGTGAAGTTGTAGAGAATAAAACGAGACAAATGGCTTATAATAAACAGTGGTACATTAATATATAGTGTCATTTGTTCGTTTTTTTCTTCATGTGCCGATTCTCTCCTTGCTGTGTTGTTGGTAATTCTGTAACCATGTCCGTATATAAGCCATATTTGGCGAACATGCTTCGACAAAACGCTCAGTGCTTTAGTGTTACAGAATGAAGTGTAGTGCCCTGCATGCGAAGCTTCCTGTTTTTTCTTTAGTTTAAGTGATCACTAGCTGACGTTATGTTGCCACTCTCTCGTTTGAAAGTGTAAGAGCCATTATTCGGTTACAGATTACGAAAAGCATACTTTATCACTACAGCGAAGTAAGCATACAACATTCACAACAGCGAAGTAAGCAGAAGAAAATTCTCCAAAACGCATGAACTAAGCGTATGCCTGAAATATTTATATGTTCCATCGAGTGCACAAATCAGTAACACGCTACTTTAAGAATATTTACTGAGCTGCTGTGCGTTACTATATGCATAATGCGCTAGTATGGGAGTAACAAATGCATATTATCTATGATAAGTTAATTTAGACAGTCAAGGATTACCTATAAATGCCTTGTACAGCGCTTTGACTTCTTACAACTCTTTCACGCGCCAAAGAATTCTATTGATTGAGCACTTATTTTCACGGCATTTCTCGCGTCTTCAGAATCTTAAAAATCGTACATCTGCAGAAAAGATTGAGAATTTTAAATTTTTTAGTGAGTTTTGTCAAGTGTACAGAATGTAAAAACTCCATGCAAAAACTCACTACGGGAACATTATTTATGACAACTATTTCAAGTCTAGAAAGCTTGAAAAACATCTATTCACCTACTTGAAAATGATTACTGGTGCAGAACACTGTGAAAAACAAATGAAAGAAGTGAACCCACTACATACAAAGACATACACCGAGATAAAACACACAACCGTCTACCTCCCCACTCCTTTTACTATAACATTCGGCACCTGTTATTCAAACTTGCAGCACAATTCCAATCAGAAGAGCTTCAAGATGTGTGCCAGACATTTTGAATATTATTGATTTCGTAAATGTTTTTGCTGTTAATGCACTACTTGACGTACACAAGTTTCACACAGCTCCTGAAAGGGATGATACCGTACTTGGCCTCTTTGCTCCAGGTATCCGTAGATATTTCGACTGTAGACAAAGCCGCGGCTATGTTGGGGTCTTTTTTGCAGAAAGTGCACAGGTTGTCTAGAGACAAGCTATAGACTTACAGACAAAAACAAAAGATCTGTAGACATTCTGTAGACGGTCTGCATGCTTATTTGTGAGACAACTTAAAAGCCATTAGGCTTTATACGCGGCAACTCTCTTCTACAATATCAGTGATCCGTCATTTATTAAACTGATTCATACCGAAAGTTTTCTGTTGCCTTGTCTAAATTGTAGACTGTATCCTTGCTGAATATAAGTGGCGCTTCCTCGGCGTTCGGTTCTGGAAAAAAAAAAACTTTGTAGCAAATGACGCGAAATTCTCGTGACATGCTAGCCGATGTCGTAACCATCTGTGAGAAACGACTTTATTTTCGACACAGAGCGACGTTTTAACACCCTTTCGATGTTTCTGTCTTGGCACCGACGCAGGCCGGTCGTTCCTGTTCGCCTCGGACCCGACGAACGGCACGTTCACGGGCATGGAGCCCAAGCGGCAACGCACCGCCTACACGCGGCACCAGATCCTCGAGCTCGAGAAGGAGTTCCACTTCAACCGCTACCTGACGCGGCGGCGACGCATCGAGATCGCCCACTCGCTCTGCCTGTCCGAGCGCCAGATCAAGATCTGGTTCCAGAACCGGCGCATGAAGTGGAAGAAGGACAACAAGTTGCCCAACACGAAGAACGTCAAGAAGAACAACCCGAACCGGGCCGGCCAACAGCAGCAGCAACAACAGCAACAGCAGCAGCCACAACAGCATTCGGTACAGCCGCACCAGCAGAACGCGTCGTCTCAGGAGCCGCACCCACCGCCGCACCAGCAGCCGTCGCCGACGCTGCAGATGCCCAATCCGCTCGCGTTGGCCCCGCACCAGCACGCGCACCTGCTGAACAGCCACCCACTGGGTCATCCGGCCCAGACGCACATCATGTCGCCGCTTCCGCCGCCTCCCCCCGTGGACACGAAGGCGGACTACGGACTCACGGAACTGTGAACCGCGTGTTCGCTTAGTGCCGCGTGACGTGCTTGTGAGAGTGCACTAGCCCCCTTTTATCTCTGCCATTCGCGGAAGGACTCCGGGGGGACCGTGAATAAGTGCGCGCTAAAGCCGAACACTTACACTTAGCCGCGGGCCAAGACTGCTGCACGGAAGCGATCTACAAGACACAAAACAAAACAAGTTCCTCTCTCAGGAGAACCCGGACGTGTCCTCCATTCTCAGTTTGTGTGTGGTGGCATCGTGGTGGCTGCAGAAGCTGCCGCTTTCTTCGCGAACACGGCTGTGCAGCCACGTAGGTGCCAGCAAAGAAAGAAAGCGCGGTGGCGGCTGCCGGTGCTGCCCCCGGGTTCGTCGTGTGTGCGTGTGCGCGTGGACCACATCCTTCGACGAGTTAGTGCAGGTGTGTCATGCTGTTCTCTTGTAAATACAACTCAGGTTTCACGAGACATCCGCGCCGTGTGGC
This sequence comes from Dermacentor silvarum, assembly GCF_013339745.2. Classification (NCBI taxonomy): domain Eukaryota; kingdom Metazoa; phylum Arthropoda; class Arachnida; order Ixodida; family Ixodidae; genus Dermacentor; species Dermacentor silvarum. The sequence continues at coordinate 67,142,791 of NC_051159.1, read as the reverse complement.
TTTTGCAGTGCTGTGTGTATAGCTGTCACGTTTACGAAGGAAAAACAAAATAATGAAACGGGAAAAATCTGGGGGAGCCGAGAGGCGGTCGACACATCCGGTCGCGTTTGCTCGGAACCTTCCCGAGCATCCAAGGAAATGCCTTTCGCAATGCCCGAGAGTTCCCGCCACAATGCCTGAGCATTCAGTGCCGCGGACTTTTTTTCTCTCTCTGTTACTCGGAAAAGCTCCTGTCGCTTCCACAACTGCATGCATCTCGGATTATGTTAATCAGTTCGTGCACACGGGGTTAGTAACAGGTCGTCCAGCGTAGATCTTGGAACGGGCAGCAGCTCAGGCTTTCGTTACACAACAGATTTGAATAGCTGAAGTGATCTTGGTTTAGATCGAGTGTGTAGAGCGTTTGGCCGAGCGGTACAGTCCTGGTATATTCTATAATTCGCATGTCCAGTTAGACACAAAAACCCTGATGAACACACTTTGGGGCATGTACACCTATGCTGTAAGTACGAATGAAAGCGTCCACTCGTAGCAGGGCTCTAAGCCCTTCAAAAATATTGTAAACGTTTCAACGTATCCGGAATGCAGAGAACCGTTCAGCCACAGACAAGACGCGCGAAGTAACTTGACTATACAAACTCTTAAGACCTGTCCGTGTGCGCGATTTGTTTAACTCATTATGAAACCTTGTTATCGAAATTTATGTCACAGAAAGCAACCACGAACGCAGACGACCCTGCCTGAACGCTGACGTTCAGTGATCAACACCGAGCACTGTTTCAAAACTTCACACCCGTGCAAGTGATATCTTGACGACAAAAGAGATGCGCTAATTCTTCATTTGGCACATTATTTTGCGTTTTCATGGGACCACACGCCGTGCACTTTCGCGTTTGACACGTGGAAGTGGACTATACAGTCCGTGTACAAAACGCACTTCTGCACCGAAGCTACCTCACATGGAGATGTAACTTATGGCAGGCCACGGGACGACAGGAGCTTTGCTGTGTGCATGAGGCCTTGGATTCAAGGTTTTCGATGGACAGCTACTCGATACTCAGGGGCATTTCTCTCACGAATGAGTGCTATCACTGTGCTCAGGCTAAGTAAGCGTTACGCACTTCACTCGAAGGTGCTCCGTAAGAACTTGCACAAATACTCATGAGGAATACAAAAAATAAAAGAATGAACTGCGTGTCGGAGCAAAAAGTAATCCGATCAACAGCATTAATGATCTCGCATGTTGCGCGATTATGGTCAAAGTGTTATTAACCATGCGCTTGGTCGCGCGATGAGATCGTCCTGTGACGTATACTGTGGCCGTTTTCCTACGTCTGTTTGTGTCGGCGTCGTTCCGTTTTTCTTGCTAGATAAATTTCGCGTCCCTTTGCTTCAGTCCGGTGGTCGTGACGCGTCAGAAAACACAAAATACATGCGTTCAGGTTGAAGAACGAGCAGTTCGAGTTGTAGCACTCGTCGAGCATCTGCGTCGAGCCCTCTGAACCTTAAGCAAGGCCGAGATGATGTGCCAGTTGAGATGCTAAAAGCAAACTAAAGCACGGTGTGTACACTAGATGATGTGCATAGCAGATATATCTTTTGTACAGTTCTTTTCTCTTCCATGTGTTTTGCCTTAAGTTATAAAGCCTATAGCGTGAGCCCGATCATGAGCGAAAATACTTCAGCGACGCTAGAGGTATTCTCACTGTCCTAAGTGTCCTGGTGGTAGGCCTAATTTATACTCGCATTAGTTCAGTTTGTGCGTCCGGTGCTGAAAAGATTGGAAACTGTCATGCGTATCTTCTTCAGTGCCGTTCCGCATCTTTGCGGAAAAGCAGTGAACGAGAAAAATGATCGAGGACATTCAGTGCTTTTTGTTGCGGTCTGTGATAACTTCCTGCGCTGTGTATCAGGAATTCGATGGTTCAGATGTCAAAACAAGTTCGGCAGCGAAGTACAAGGACAGACGCGCTTGAAATTTCGCCGTATGTAAGCCACCAGTGGGAGATCTGTGATATTTTTGCATCGTGTTTATTGTTGTCTTGCTTTTCTTTCCCTCAGTGTGCATCGTTGTGCTTTAGGTAGATTCTTCAATTTCGTTGGGCCAGCGAAACTTTCCTTAAGCGTATTATGATAGGTCCAGGTGTAACGGTCTCGTTATGGTTACTTTTAACTTTACGACTCTTATCGTCCGTTTTGGTGAGATAAACTTAAACAACTATGTTTGCGCATCGTGTGGGGCGACCAGTATCCTTCGATGTCACGTGCGGAAAGCAAGGTTGAAAAATTACGCCCAGCTGCTGTTCACAGGTGTACATGTTGATAGTGTCCAGCTGCTGATCTTACAAAGCTCTGCTATGGAGTTTTACTTATGGTTTAATCTACAATCTGATTCAGTTACGAATCTGTAAGAATTTGCATTCATATCTCGAAGCATTTCTACCGCCAAAAGTAGATAGCTTTGTAAGGATTGTTGAAACCCTGCTTCGCGTCAAGCCCTAATTCACAAAGCGCCCCGCGTGGCAAATAAAATGTTTTCGTGCTTACTCAAAGTGCTCTTTCGTCTCAGTTCTGACACTTTTCGCCAAGGTAAGACTTGCTTTGTTATGGAGCAGTCAAAAAAGGCGCCTGACAGAGCAAAAACTACTTTCTGATACGTATGACCGTCCCATTTCATCGCCTCTAATAACAGAGTATTCTCGCAGAGAGTTACCGTTCGGCTGTCACTATTGCCGATCACGCCGTTTGGGCATGCGCGGTTTTTACTGGGCATGCCGAGTTGGAGTGAAGCGGCAAAGATAGAACGGTAACGCTATGCTAAAATACTCCGATGTTGATGCCGACGTTCCTAACAGTGCATTAGCCCCATACGTACGCCTATTATTAAAACAATTGAGCTAAGCTGGCCCTTATCGGCGTCGGCCCGTTGCACGTTAAATTACTGTACTGGTCTTGGATGTTTATTGCGCCAGGATGTAGGCCTTTCAAGCAGCTGCGTGTTCTTGTCCAGAGAGAGACTCGGCGGAGACGATCAGACTTTATTTCGAGCACGTTTCTATAATCTGACATCGGAGGTTCACTGAGCGGTTGCCCCACAAAATCATAATTACAGATTACTTCAATATCAAATCTTGAACGAGTTAAAGTTGAACCTCCACAGGATTAACGTTACCGCGAGCATGCTGAAGCTATCGGAAACATTTTAAGCGCCAACCGGGCACTTGCAGGCCGGCATTGGGCAGCAGTTATTGTATACCTTAGGCAGAGCTCGCTTGCCTGCTCTTTCTGGTGATGAGCTGTATTCCACTGATTTCATAACTTTAAGCTTGTTATACTCGGTTTGTGCGTGCTTTCTAGAGATGAAAAACCCTTTCTGATTGCATTTGCCAAGGGCATAAAAAGAAAAAAAAAAAAACGATCTGGAAGTATTTCGCTCAAAGCCGGAGGACTTATGAAACGTCCAATCCGAAATGAATTACAGCTGAATGTGACGTTTACGTTTGAAGTGACTAGTACGAAGCGAGTGTACTAGAGTGAACAGAATCTACGCGGTCGCCATGATACCCTTGTCGAAAAAAAATAAGCAAGTGGCACTAAAAATAATACACAGTACGGTCTTGGGCGTTCTGGAATATCGCCTTTTGCTTACATTTCCTATCGCATCAGGTTATTTCCATTAAAACGTCATTTCTATCCGTGTTAGCACAGAAAAGTAACGTTTCGTGAAATTTTCCACAACGTCGCGATATATAAAATGAAGCCCCTGCATTCGCCATGCTACCCTACTGAAAAAAAGCCCTTCACGATAGCTCCCATATCCAATAACATCATATGACACATGGGAAAAACTAGTTTTTATATACCATCCCGTACGTTTCATATCGGATTATTGGATATGGGAGTTATGGGGAATATGGGTTTCTCCAGTGGCATATCCAACTTCGTCTGACTTGCCGAGGTTGGTTTCCGTTATATCTCAAACGAGAAGGCAATTGCGTCTGCACAATTTTTTTTTTTTCAATAACGATGCGCATGTCCGCGCTGGTCTTCTATTCTGGTAATAATTCAGCTGAGATTATGAGAAAAGTCTTCGGCGCTCCCTCTGTGCAATGTAAACAGCAGGTAACTAAAGAGTGCCGCCACATCTGGGCCTGTATTCACAACACATCCCGCAGGCGAGAGCTGGACGCCATCTTATAACGGTTCGGAAAACGAACCGCTCGGTGGCCCTCGCGCGATTGGTCAAAATCGCGCTTTTGCTGACAAAAACGCAATTCTGACCAATAGCGCGAGGACAAGCGCGTGCGCCAGCCAATCGGTACGGGGAACATATTATTAGCGAAGGCGGCCACCTTTATTAAAGACGAACAGTAAACCTTCGTGAATTCGATGTCTCGTGTATCGAAATGAATGTCACTCGCAGAATGTGAGAGGCCCAGCTATGTTTATTGAGGCACCGATATGATTATGATACTGATTGCCGGTACGCAAAAGCATCTTCTCCGAGCACACTTCGTGTTTGAGTCACAAGACACGCAGCAAAACAAGTGAAACTTGTGAGCAGGTAGACTGCAGATGTGTCTGACGGAAAGCGATGCACAGTAATCGCGAAAAGCAGTTCTCGGACTTGTGTAACTGTGGGAGGGAAGTGTTTATGTCGAGAACCAACAGCATGTGCGCGTCACGTCATGAATGTATAGCGAAGTTGGGGCGATACGGCACACGGTCGCCTGCATCTGATGGCTGTCATGCCAAGCACAGTGATTTGGATGTGGAATGTATATTTTGTCTGGCTGGACATTTTTGTAACGTTCTTTGAGTGAATGGAAACAAATGCAACTACAAAAAAGAGAAACACCTATATCGGCCGGCATCGAGTGCTTGTGCTATTATGTATCACTTGTAAGTGTTGTAGCCATGTTATTAGAAATGACCGTTTCTTTCACTTTTCGCTGTGAATGTTGTAAAAAACTGAGTTCATTTGAAAGAAGCGCCAATAAAAAAAAAAGCTGCTCGTCCCTGTACATCTTGCTTGGCTGACGTGCGTGTTTTCTTCAGGCTTGTATAGTGTATGCCCTGGCGCATGCGCTGTACTCGCTGATTTACCCTGATTATGTCCATGCATTGCTCAAATAGTTAGGCATTCGCGTAAGAACAGGCGTTCATATGATCGGTTTCAATTAACAGTAATTTGAAAGCGTCCAGGTTTGAGCTTATCGGTACGGCATCTTTACCATTGTACACCAAAACTTGGCACACAGAAGAGACGCATACAGCACTGAATACCAACATAATTTAGTTTGAAAACGAAACGAAAAGTGCACTGATAGAAATGACAAGAGCCACAGCGGATGGTCTCGTCTTGCATGCAGTGAGAAAAAAGAAATGGCACAGTAAAGTAACAACCCAAGAACCGGATAGAGAAAAAGAACACAAAAATTAAAGCACTCTCCTGACGGTCGGCTTCAGCACCCGGTGCGAGACCAAACTCGTTTAGCACATGGATGATTAAGACTGGAGCGCTGAAACGACAACAACCCCGAGAGTTTTTGTTCAGAACGAGTACCTTCGGGATGGTGACTTGCTGGTGTGCTTGCTGGTGTGAAGGTAGGCAGTAGCGAGTAAGTTCCTTGGTAGTAAATACAGGCTGGATAGGTAGCGGGCTGTCGCGCAATCTCTGCGACACGCAGTGGTATGAATAGTCGCATGCACTCACGGACGTGAGTTTTCTTTTGGGGCTTCTGCAACGCTCACGTAAACAGGAGATAAACGAAAAGGGAGTACAGAGGACAAACGTTGCATAAAGCACGAGATTAATACGTGCGAACTTGCACACTTTTCGATCCTGATAAGTTTGGCCAGCAATAAACCGATAACGATAGAAAAGATGTTGAATGTTTTCTGCGCCATCATCAATCCCAGTAATGCAGTTTAAAAAATGAATGAGCCGTTATTGCATATACCCCCTGTCGCAAGCCGCCAAATGACGTTGTTTCTCAGCGGGAGAATCTGGGCGGCAGACGAATCCATGATAAGTATTCGAAGGAGTTTATGCGAAGTTCTGTAGATCTAAGGAATTGAGTGAAGCTGCTGCATGGTATTGGTTTTTAAGAAAGTGGCATACGTACATGCATGTAGCAGGCTTGGACTAAGTTAAGTAGTGCATAGGTATCATCGTTGCCAGTAGTAGAATAGCAACGCCGCGGATGGACTCATCTTGTACGCTCCATCAGAGACATCATGATGGCGAGTTGCGTTTGGACGAAAACGACGAGCCGTGACTCATTTCATAGAATCGCCTCGTGGAATCGCAGAATAACATCACCCGAGAAACTGAAACTGAGACCGCGTCCTTATCCGCTTCCGCTCAAGGAGACGCGAAATTAGAAACCCAGCATTCCGGTTTCGCCTGATGAGATAGCGCTCTAAATTTAATGCGCAGGAAAAAGAATGCCAGAACCCAATAGTCGGACGCAATCGGACGCCGCACCCTCTATTGCCTTTTGCCACACTACTGAAAGCGGTTTTCTGAAGGAATGTACACGAACTCTCAGCGTAAGGCGTGCGTCTTACGTTTGAACGCAATTAAGGAAACGTGTGGCAACGTAATTGCGCTCTACAAAACTGGGTGTGTATTCACGCAAACATACTCGCACTAAAAGAAAGCGCTGCTGGTATTTCTAAATAAGGTGCATGCAACGACTTAACGAAGTTGTGAATAGGTTTATGTTAATTAAGTGAAATGAGATTCTGGGGTCTTACGGGATAAAACAAGAATATAATCATGAGGCACGCCGTAGTGGGGGACTCCGGATTAATTTTGACCACCCGGAGTTCCTTAACGTGCACGCAATGCATGGTAAACGGGCGTTATTGCATTTCGCCCTTATCGGCTAGGTTTATGTGCTTGGCCAGTGTGCTTATGTAATCACTATGCATACAATAATTAGCACCCAACACTTTAAGTAGCATGGATTGCGATCAGTTAGGGAGGGATCAAAACATTGTATAATAGACGTGATCTCGCCAGACAGGTAAACACTGGCACTTAAAGGGTGTCAACCTGCTATATATACACAGCAACCACGCAGTAATCTTTATGAGGTGCGCATTTTCACTATTAAATCATATTGCTTTAAATTAGGGTAACAACTATGTAAACAATTCTCTCCACCTTCTCATTAACGTCTGTATCCCTCTCTTTCTAGAGCGGTGCATAAGAGCAGATGCGAACCAATCGTGTTAACGGACATCTCATTAGCCAAGGCGGCCGCCGATCATGGCCCCTACTGTCCCAGAGTGGCGGCAGCGAGTTTTCGAAGTCGCAAGCGCACCGCTGCCGAGGCGGGAATTGAATCATCGGAATAGTAATAATAATATGTGATTTTTATTGGCGCAAGGGCCAGATATGGCCAAAGAGCGCCATGACAAATGGTGATGGTTTTTCAATGTACTATTAATAGAGTGGACTATGAGTTATAAATCGGTTGATGTAATGTGTCTGTAAAAAGGCCTGAAAGCTAGTCGCTGTAAATTGCGTAAAATATATTGGTATTAAAACAATGCCAATGACTAATGATTAGAGTTATGACTATAAAAATTCCGATACGAATTAATGATATACTGAAACGTATACAATAGCACTTGTGCCTCAAGAGGTTCCTTGAAGTCAAGGGCTGAGAGGCACGTGCTGTAGACACTTTTTCCACTGCAGCTGCAGCCTGCAAGACGAGGCTGCGCTACAGATACCCCGGCCAGATGATTTGTAAAGTGTTTACGTCTGCTAAAAACTTTAAGACGGCATTAAAAGCAAAAAGCGGCTCATGATTAAGAGAGAATGCGAATCATCGGAATACACGTGACCACACCACACAGGTGTACACGGACACTTAAAGAGTGTCAGTCAATTACACAGCAACGACGCTGGTAATGTTCATGACGTGCACATTTTCACGCCTAAAATTAGCAACTGCCATGACGTTGCTTTAAATTAAACAAACAACTGTTGTTATTCATGTCTTGGCTATTTTACATCAGCTCTAACGGTAACATCAATGGTAGTAAGCTCACAAAAGCGATTTGCACTTCAGTTGTTGTGTTTTACATGTTTACCATGACGCCTGGCAGCCTGAGGTAACTATAAACTGCTCCTGTAGGTAAATGCAAATTCGTCGCTGTTACCATTAAGCGCGTGAAAACATGGCAGTCTGCAGTATAGTGCAGGTCTATAGTCTATAGTCAATACAGATGCTATATGTTTGTTTACCGCACGTCCTTTCTAGCAGTCTCCACATCGTTGAGCATAGCTTATTCTTTGGAGTCTGATTCATGCAAAGATAACACGTAACCTCTTCACGTCTACCGTTGTATATCAACGGTGAAAATTCACTGATGAACAAATTCGCGAGCTTGAAGCACTGCCCGCAATACCAAACTACAAAGCAGCATGCGGTATTTCATTTCACATGTCCGGCAAAGCGTATTTATATATTTGGACACTCTCTACGGCTTAGAAGCCGCACAGAAGGGGTAATTGATGCTTGCGCTCTCTTTGCTCCCCGAAGCACATCCTCAAAGACAAAAAGATGGCACAGGCTACACAAAAATGCAGTAGCCGGCCCGAGGACGATCACAACGACATGGACAACGACAAAGTCACGTGTTCGACGTTAAGGACGACAATAGCAACGACGACGACACGACGATGATGACGTCACCAAGACCTGCCCGAGGAATCACGTGCTTCCCCCTTTAATCTTGGATGGTGACAAGTACCTTCTTCAAGACGGCCTGCCGAGAAATCATTTCTATAGTAAACATGATGCATGGTATGTCTGCGGCAGAGGCCAAAGCAGCTAGATGTTGTACACCATCAACAGCTATTCCTATAAACGTGCACTGTCCGTCTGCCGATGACGTTGCGCCATATACCACACGTTGCTGGGGCCCTTTCCGAAATGAAGGTCCAGAAAGGGTACACCTGTTGAAAGACACTCGGCTGTGCGCGCGCCGTTTGGACACGATGCAATTGTGTCCTCGAGCACGGCATCTCTCGTGAGCTCACTAACAACATCGTCCTCTTATAGTCAATGCACGTGTTTTTGCCACACTTTACGGAGACGAGACAAGTATAACCTTATATACGAAAAAAAGAAAAAGTGTAACGCGAGAACTCGTGCGCATAAAGCTCGACTGGAAGCGTGGTGGTGAGCGGCGAACCGCGTTCAGGTTTCCTCCCTGCATTTTTTTTCCCTCCTCGCCCGCGCGACTAGATTGAATGGGCCGCGTCATCGAGGGCGCAAATAAATGATATCTTACGTTCCATTAGCGGCGGAGAGCGTGCTGATGCGATTTTAATGACGGTATAGCGAATTTCTCATCGGGAGAAAATCTTATCTCGAGAGATGGGAACGGGTACGTAGTCACACTTCAGCGCGCACACGACAAGGTGTGGAACATGGCAGTCGAAGCTTGATTGCGCGGAAATGTATATGTGTCTACGAATGTAACTCTCGCTCGTAGCTTCTTTCATTCTTTTTTTAATGTCAGACATGCGAGAAAAAAAAAGGAGAAAAGTTTGTTCTCTTTGAACAATTTTCTTCGCGCAGCGGTTTTGCGTGACTCACTCTGTCTCTCAAGTAGCGTCGCACTACGTCGGCGTTCTTTTCTTTTTTTTTAAATTGGCGCGTAGTTCAGCAGTAGTTATTTAAATGTCATGTCGCGATGAAGTAATATATTGTTACGGAATTGGCAGTAATGACCAAGTGAATGTTCAGGAGCTGAAGAATTGGAAAAACTGCAAACTTCTTGCGGAGGACTCAGACGTGAATGCTGTAAAGCTGAGGATGTGTACTTTAATTACTGCTACTAATAGCTTGCAGTGGGCAGATTCTTATTACTTAAAAGAAAAACAAAGACGAAAACGTCTGCGTAAACGTAGCGACACTACCGACTTTGTCTTTTGTTGTCATTGTTTCTTTTTTTTTGCGTTTTGTTTGGCCTTACTGCAATCGCATGGTCGTATGCATATTATACGAGTAGTAGCGCCGCGAATTGCGTTTCGCACGTACGAGCGAAACCAATATTCGTGCTCACTTTCGGTCGACCGTCGAAGACATGTATAAAAGGGCTTCATAGTTTACGGTCTGGGAAACCGCTACGATACGGTATGCACAATAAACATTTGGGTATTGAAGTATGCAATAGCCCTCTCACTGTGTGTCTCTGAATAATTGTTCTTCAAACCAGTTGGAGGGGCTTGCAGTAAGTTACCTTATTAAATGTGGCATATTTTGCCGGAATGCTTAGAAGTACTTATGCCCGTGCGGCAATACTATCTCGTTGTGCGACAAAGTACCAAATTTCCCATTTTGTAGAAGGTAACAATAAACAAACCAACAGGAAGTGAACGTGGGCTCAACATGCACCTGAGGCGTGTTCTGAACAGGAATACGTTATAATATACATACAAATTATGGAATTGTATAAAAAATGCCCTCGTAAGACAAGAGTGAAGCTCGAGAGTGGATATTCACTCTGCTTAAAAAGTTTGTTCTAGACTTGGCTGCTGAATAACTTAATGTCTCGCGAAAACTTTAATAAGAAGCGAAGCTAGCGTTATTTTTTTTTTCCTCCGCGTTTTATGCGTGTTCAAGCTTCTCGCTGGGCCTTACAGATGACGCACTCAAACACATGGAGACTGCCAGGAAGAGTTTGAAGGAGCACCGCATGTTGGAACGGAGACTGTGTTGCTTTTGAAGGGATCTGCCACATCATCCGTCACACGGCCGAGGCGCGTACTTATTCTTGGCGCTCAGCCCTCTATATTGGTCGAGGTCACAAACAGAAACAAAAAAATAATCAAGAGAGCGAGAGAGAGTTGCAAATAGCGCCAGCGGGACATGGGCGCAAACAATGACGGTGGGCTCGTGCGTCAGCTTAACCAGATAGTTAACGTTAGCCAAGAAAAAGAAAGAGAACACAAAGTAAGTGATTCTTCGCGTAAGAGATAAAGCATAAAAATGTAACAATCTGCTCAAACTTGAAACGTGTTCTGCTTCCGCTACGACCTCACGCGCACCACACCCAGGCACTCTCATGAAAATCTCTCGCGCGCGCGTGGAAATGCTTGTACGGCGGCCGTGTCCTACAAGGGACTGCAAATTAAAAGATGCTCGTAGACTCTCAGATACAAAGAAATGGCAGTAAATAAACGACGACTGCAAAAAAAAAAGAAAAGAAAGCGAGTGCTAGTGGAGGTCGCCGCCGGCCCGATCCACCGAAGCAAGAAGTCGAGCTTCGCATGCACGCATGCAGACTCGAACGCTTCTTGTGCGCGCGCTGCATGCATATGCATGATTATACGTGGGAGAGATACACAGCACAGAGCGCCGAAAGTGGGTAACACGCGCTGCTTTCGTACATGTATATAGATAAAGCGGCTGCGCGGCGTCGACACGGCCACGGGGAGGTATTTTTAATTAGCAAAACGGTGCTGTTATTCGGCATGCGTGCATCGTTGGTTGCGAGCACACACACACACGCGGATGCCTCCAAGCTTGCGGGGCCATTTGGCTTTCCCCGTACGTTGAGGGGCTTATCAACTATACAGTGTCAAAAACTAGCAGCCGGAGCACCCTGCCGACCGGAGCCGCACCTGCGCGCTTGAAATATTGCCCTCACGCAGGTACGATCACAGGCTGTGCGAACTAAACCTGTCAAAAAAAAAAAAAAAGAAAGAAAGAAAGAAAGAAAGAAGAAGAAATTGGATCGAGACGAGAAAAAACAACGCCGGGAGAATAATGACCAAGACAAGTTGGTCGTATCATTCTAAGGATAAGTTGTTGAATGGTGAATAAGGAAGGCCGGAACGCATTTTGTTACATTGGACACCCGGTAAGGAACACCGCTCGGAAGCTTCGAGAAGGGGTCTGAGCTTTGTTGACTTCTTTTTTGATAGGCTTTGCGGCTTCTCCCCACGAGCTCCCAAAGACTGACGTGAAAGGTTATCAGTAACTTATTAATTGAAACAAAGTTGCTTTGTAACGAACGTTCACAGGGCCATCACATGGTTGTTTTAATAATTACAGTGTGCTGTAATATATAGTTCTGGTGTTTAACGACTAGAACGAAAATTGCATAAATGCGCAACGTATATATAAAACAAAGATAAACATTAAGGTAGAGAGAAAGTAAGAGGTTAAAGACTGTGGTTTTGCGAGGCGGAGGGGTGTCACCCGGTAGTTTACGGTGTAAATTGTTGGTCAAGGTGAGGTGTTTTGATGTGGTTGGCTGCTTTGCTTGCTTATTCCGCGTTGTTCACTTTGAGTTGAATAACATAGTTCCCAGATGTAGCGCCTTTCCAGATTGAGTCGAAACATTAACGCCAGCGTTGCCTCGTTGCTTCGTAAATGGCAAGGATTAAGGATAACTCTGCGAAACTATGGAATTGTGGCTGCGACGTACTCCGGTGCTTCGGTGTTGTCGCTCAACATACACAATTGGTGTCAAATAAGGAAAGGCAAATCTTTATTGGTATGACGTGAAAGAGAGCCCTTCATATGGCGTTCTGAGCACAAACCGTATCTATGTGACTTTCGACGTGTTCAGTAGACCACGTGCATAAGCCTTGAATGCGAACTATAAAGTTGTTGGAGGTCCCCTTCCTGTCAATGTTTCTCGCCCTTGGAACGCTCCTTCAGATGCGACTGCCTTATTTGGTTGTTTTTTGGTGTTCTCGTGTACAGACTCACTCCTGCGCAAGCACTTGATAAGAGAGCTGCTTTGGGCAACAGTTTCTTGGCGTGTTGACAAGCATGGTGTCAGTGTCCGCCATTACTGTATACTTCGCTCGAAGAATGCAGAGGTAAACTTCGTTTTCAACTGCGTCTAGCTTTTTGCAGGAGCGTTGGCTCTTTCCATTTTATTTTTAGTCAGCACGAAGGAATAGAAAGATACTCAAATATACTTCTCCGTGCTATACAGCTCGGTTCTAGTCACAATTGCTATCAGCTCAGATTGAACGCTCGGATTTCGCGGAGATCTTGCAAAAAGCACTTGCGCAAATCTCTGCGTGCACGGTGCATGCGAGCATCACGTGAATAACCAAAAACATGTAAAAAAGCGAGGCGCGAGATAGTGTCGGTGGATAACAAACTCACAAGCTTGAAGTAATGAGCCCTTTATTTCTGGCGCGTGTCTGGACCAACAGTCACCTTTTATTCATTCATGAGCGCCAAGCCTGCTTATACACGGGGGATGCGAAAGAAAGGTTAACTCATGCCATTTCGTATAGGAGAAGAGCAATATCTTGCTCCTCTAGTATCAGGCTCACAAGGTGGTTCAATAGACCTATTGGTCGGTGCCCTTTCTTACTATTTCTTGCGTACGAACGCTTCGTGATCAATAAGAATGTCAGAAAAATTTGCACCCTTTGTAGCTTATTTTGTCCGATTAATGGTCATTTAACTTGCATTTCATTTTTTTACGCTGCGATCCCGGCACTTTCCAGGCCCGTATTCAGAAAGAGTTGTTATGGTAAAATTGTTCGTAGAGAAAAATTCCAGCCAATCCTGATGCTGGACATAATATTAGCGAAAGTGACCGACCAATGGGAAATAACACTTCCGAACGTGAAGCTTTGTGAATCCGCAGCCCCATGTTACGAATGGCATGCCCGTACTGGCTTGACATAACGTTCCTGACTTGTTTGGGAATCAGATAATCTGGTGCTTGATAAGTGGACCAGGAATCTGGACCGCTTGTTTGGGTACCAGGTGAGCCTCAAAGGGTGTACTCCCCTGAGGAAAAGCATACAGGGACCACGGATTCCGCGCTACAGGCGCTTTTCTTCTCCTCCTATGAATGTAAGTTGAAATTGTCGGTTGCAGTCCAAACTTGGCATCGCGAATTTTCCAGTGCGCTTGTGAATTTCACTTTGCGGGTCTAAATTATGAAGAAAGCAAGTTCTTACGGCGAGCCTGTGGGACGAACACATTCGCTTACGGGTGTAAAGTGCGCTCCACTGTTAAAAGGAGCACTCAAATGTGTATTTCATACTTCGCTGGCACCGTAGCTGCAAGTGGCTGTGGAAGCAACGTCGATCAGTGCTGTGCACAGGTGTGTCGAAAGCACTCAGAGCTACCATCCAAAATTTATCTGCTGCAAACTTAAGCAATTATACTCTTGCGAGAGAGGGAAATCCGGACATACTAGGCACTCAAGTGTTCCTTTCAACAGTGAACCCTTCTGTGCATTCCTGTAAGGGTCCAGGAGCTTTTTCACCTTAGACCCTTGTTAGTCTAGTAGAATTTTTGACTTCACCAGGGGCCCAAGTCACAAAGGTTTTCGTTCGTAAAGGATGTTTGCCTTTGGCCGGCCGAATTCGTCAATAATATGCCCAGCATCAGGATCAACTGGCGGGAATCGGTCCTCAGAAACTATTCTAGCTCAAGGGCGTTTTGTGAATACGGAGCCACGGACATGCATGGATACTGCATGGACGCCCATTTCGGTTTACCAAACCGGAAATTGGGCCCGCGTCCTCAGACTTTGGCGCCCAAACTCGGTGCATTCGGTGCACGCAGGCCTAAGGCAAAAAAAAAAAAAAAATGAAGCTCGACGACTTCGTGCATTGCCTTCTCCGGGTATAGGGACTAGCGCCAGCGGGCATGTACTACGTACGCCGGCCATTGCACGCCATCCGGCCGGGCAAGGCAGGCAGGCAGCTCCCCCAGTGGCCAGGGAGAGATGTGCAACCCTTGGCAGGAATCTCTCGGTTGCTCGGGGCCGCGCACTGCTGGCTGGTTCCGATGGCAGCAGCCGCTGAGGAAACCCTGGATACAAACAAAAGCGTCGGCGGCTGGGCCTGCTTCGGGGCCGCCGCTGGGCTCTCTCGCCCTCGGCAGCTCTCCTCCCGGGCCCTGTCGGAGAGTGTCTCGCGGATGATAAATGGTTTTTCGGAGGCGGAGCTTCGGCAGACATTGTGCCCGTGCGTGTGGGCTTTGCTGCTGCGGCAGCGCGTGTCTGTGCGTTCGCGAGTGTGCGGCTGCCGCCCTGTGTGTGCGTGCGTCGATGCGGGTGCGTGTGTGTGTGCCTAGCTGCATGCGAAGCGCGGCTGCGCGCCGCAGCGCGCCCAGCGCAGGACGTCGCCGTCGCAAAAACCTGAAAGTGCAAGGGCATATTATGTGCATCGCCTTTTGTGCGGCCACGCTTTTTTCTTTCTTTCTTTCTTATGGCCCTCTGCCGCTCGCTGTGCCGCTGCACGCACTCGGCTGCATTTTCGGGATCCCCACCCTCTCTTTCTCTCTCTCCTTGTTGCTTGGTCTTTTTGATTCTGTGCTTATTCCAAGTCGTCCCGAGTTCAGTCGATTTTGTTTTGTTTCGTGTGTTCTATAGCTTTCTGTATATACCACTCGGCATCAATGATACAATCGTCCTCCCTCCTGTATCAGTGTGGTTCAAAAGGCCGTTTGGTATTCTCTACGTACCAGTAGCAAGATAGTCTAAACATCATCGCTTTTTTTTCCCTGTTAACCGCTGACTACGACATTACAAGAAACAAGTTAAATTTAGTTGTGTCGTCCCGTACGTACATATCACACACAAGGTCGTTTCCTACATCGGTATCAGCTATTTCCGCAAGAAAAACGAATTGAATTAATTTTTTTTTAATAATTTCTGGAGCTGTAATTGAGCAACGCGACATTTGAACCATCTTTTATCCCATTGGATAAATTTTGTGACATAAGAGTCTGTTCGAAGTCTTGCCTCCTTCACCAAATGTCCGAAAACATTTTGCCGTGGGAGAGAGATAGCGTGCTTGCCTGAAAGTGTAAACTGCTTCATAAACGTCAGCGTGGTGGCGTACAGAGTGGGCGCGGTTAGCCAACACCACCTAGATAGCACAGGCCTACACACTCCGATCTATGACGTCATGCTATACCTGGCTCGAAATTTCCATTGCCAAGGCTGGCGTGACGAAAGCGGTGACGTCAAAATCACTGTTGCTTACATGGGAGCATCCGCATTAGATTCTATGGCCGTCGGGCCAGGTAGCATGACGTCATGATCGGAGTGCGTAGGCCTTGTGCTATCTTGGTGGTGTTTTGTTAGCCCATGAATAGCCCGCAGAGTGTCTTAACTTGCATGAGGAGCCTATTGCCTAAACTAAATAGCGCTTATAAACCACAGCGAAAACCGCGTAGAAAGCTAAATAAACAATTTGTGCATAACGGGAACTTTATATTTCGAACAGGCGAGGTCCCCTCAGAACAGATTTAGAAACGCGCGAGTCACTGTTTGCGCGCGGCTTATCGATACACATTCCCCACTTGTACGCGCGCTTGCCCAAACACCATTGTCAGAAGTTCGCAATGTCCAGCCTCAACGAAAAATCGCAAAGAGAGGCTTCGAGAACTGCCAGGAAAGCGGCCGTTGTCAGCCGATGCGAATCGCTTTCGAACTCTCCATACACAGAAAGGCACCAGAAGCGATTCTTGTCGGCAGCTCGCTCCCGTTACGAACGTGCGCGAGCTTTTTTTTTTTTTTTTTTTTTTCATTGTTTTCAAAGAAGCGAGGACGTGCGGCCGCCGCTACCTCGGTACGCGCTTTGGTCGCGAGGCCGAATAAAGCCAGGCCGAAGCGATAAGGACGCCGCCGGGAGGGCGAAAACTGCGAGCAAGACGACGACGACTACGTTTTGCGCGGCCCGCCGAGGGACATATATCACGAGCCCGGTAAAACACAGCTCGGCGTTCGCGGAGGACCACCACAAACGCTCGCTCGGCGATGTGCTCTTGCGCCGAGGCGAGGCAGCGAGCGCCGCGGAAGGCCGAAACGTGAGTCCCGGGCAATCGGCGATAAGTCGCGCGACGCTCTCTCTCCCGTGGAACGAGCGAGAGAGATGAAAAGGGAAGCGCAGGCAACCGCGCGAATACGTGGCCGCCGGCCTGCCCCCGGCAAACGAACGAACGAACGGAGCGACGGACATCGGACCGGGAGAGACCCGACTTCGCTTTCGAGCTAGGCTTGCCATATCTGGCCTCCGCATCGTTCGAACGGGTCCACCGCCGTGCCGCTGGCATTGGATGTCACGCGCGCGCTTTATGTGCGCGAGCAGAATCACCATTACCGGAGAGCGAGGGGGATATCTGCGCCGCAATGAGCGTGGGCGCCTCCGCGCATATTGTACGCGCACGCGAGGCAGAATACAAGTACAACACGTGTGTCCTAGGCGACCAGTGTTTACATGTTCTCCAGGCGACGCACTTGCGTTCCTTTTTGTGCGTGCAGGTGGCTCCGTTGTCCCTCGCTCACGCCGCCGAGGCGGCCTTGTCATATGAGATCGCGCATGCGTCAGATTAAACATTTAAAGATCGTTAGGAGGTGACGGAGAGAAAGAGAGAGACCCCTGCTCGGCCCTCTCTCGATAGATAGTCCACGTACTTGCCCAGAATGTTGTGAGCAACGTATAGTCCTCCGATAGATCGACACAACTGGACCCTCCAGCGCAGATTTGAAGCTACGCACTTGAGTCGGAGCCCAGCGTTCGGACCGCTGCGACAGAGCGAAGAACGCGCCCGCGCGTCCTCGTGTACAGCGCTCCGCGCATGAATTCTGTTTCAATCGCGCTCGCATGCAGTGCGCGGCGCGGCTGGCGCTCGAGAACTCGTCGGAGCGGCGTCGTCTTGCGTGGAAGAGAACCGCGGTGTTGGGGAGGCGCCATTAATCAGGCGCCGTCGCCCGGTCGTTCCTCCCCCCCCCCCCCCCCCCCCCTTTTACTCTCGGTGTCTCTGTGCCGGTATTACAGACGAGGGTGCGCCGGGACGGCTCGACACCATGTTGGCGAGAGAGCAACGCGAGCTTGCGGGAGGGGTTCGGGTTTTCGGGCGAGAAGACGATCGCGCGACGCCGACAACAATGCGACGAAGAAAGAGATTGCTTTCTCTCGCCACTTAGCAAAACGCGCGAGAGAGCACGTTGCATTTTCACTCGGTGAAAACAATGCTCGAACTGAGCAAAGATGAAAAGGTTGCGAGTGAGCGTGCCTTTGCATTCGCGCGTTCGCCTTCGTAATCACAAGGTTGGAGACAATTTTCGCCCCCGCTTTATTAGGCTGAACATGATCGTATCTTTCGAGCGCGTCGACCGGCCTGTCGCCGAAGTCTAAATAAACCGCTTTCGTCGCCAGAGTCCACCAGTTCTGGAACATTGCATATATCTGAGACCGCGCGCACCGAAGCCAGCGCATGTGGAGCTGGCACGCTCCGCAGGGACGAACACGGCGCTTTTACTAAAGAATTTAAATGGTGATGAAAGCGTTTATTTGAAGGAAAGGAAGCTTTTTTTTTTTTTGTATTTACCGGGTTCGGTGTGGGGTTGGTGAACTGGAAGGTTAAAGATGTCGATGAAGCCGAAGGAGCTCAAGCGACCTTCATTGGTCGGTCATATACATACGCCAGGCCTATATTTTAAGCATACCTGCAGACTCTCCCGAATTTTTCGTAAAGTTTTCGAATTGGACCTCGTCTTACGATTGTGCGAATGCTGCGTCACGTTTTCTGAAAAATAAATTATGTTGCGAAAAGTTTTAAAGCTGTTGTGGAATTGAAGTGACGCAATTTTGCAAAAATATGCATGCAGAAAAGGAGCTATGTAGTATTTGCGCCGTCTTTAAGACTTAAGGCAGCAAGACGCCGTATACTATATAATGGGGAGCTTAGAGCAAGTTCATCAACGTGTATATACACTGTAAACAGAAATAACTCTCAAGTGGGAGTATACTGCTTGTCCTCTAGCGACCCCCCGGTTGGGAGTTTATTATGCTCCGAATGATCGGAGTATAATTTTTACTCCGTGCGGGCGGCATTTTTGCGTGGTGCCAGGGCAGTTTTTTTCCTGTCAGTTTTATTTTTTACTTCGGTCTGGACTGAGGTTTTCGAGTTGCACCAGGAGCATAAAAAAGTATCTCGTCAAATTGCGTGGAGAATTTTATATGAAGAGGCTACGTTCAAATTCCTAAATATACGCATTGAAACAAGTGAACGAGACCAGACAGACCATGCCATACATCAACACATAAACATTTGAGAAACACCTGATGAAGAGCTGTGAAAGACTTCACACGGACACGCGACACACAACATGAAGCAACCCTGCTAGTATATATAGTCACGATAATGTGTGTCTCGAAACGGCCTAGCGAGCAGCTGTACTGTTTTCAGAATTACGACTCACAGGCTCGCACATATGAGATCTGCGTCTCTGAAAGGAACATGAAACCTAAATTCACACGGAACTGTTCATTTAGAATATTGAAAAAAAAACAACGTTCATGGCATAATTTTTCAAAATTAGAATGCCATTCTGTGATCGCTGAAGCGACTGCGCACACTGCCGGCGTCCGCGGCCAAAAAGTAGTGCGTTAGTTACAGTACGCAAGAAAAATGTACGTGCGCGTGTTTCATGACAAAATTAGCTTCGTGCGAAAGAATGGTGGCGTGACAACAATTTATGACATGTGAGCATGACCCGTAGCAGCCCACGTAACACCGAAAATTGCGTAGTCATACATTTTTTTGACCGCACTACTTGCTCACCATCGAAGCAATGTCTCTCGGTTGTGAAACGGAGCTATATCGCTGATCTGGCAACCGAATCCTCATGCTCGGAGATTTACGAGCAGCTATGCTCCTAAATCAGTATATTTGATGGAGCATGATGTTAATGCAATATCCGAAGCAACGACGTGATCAAAACAGAACTGCGAGATAACAATTCTATTCACATCACTCAGTAAGAAGCTTTATTCACAGTACGTACTTACGTCCTACCGTATTTCCTGGGCGAGGATATCCGTACACAGATTCATAAAAATAATTGCTTGCACCACGGTCTTACTTACTGGCAGCAAAGCACAGTAACGAATTCGGAATATGGCATTAATGTGCGGCTATCACGGACGTTGTCACTCGAACAGTGGCTGCTGTTGCCATTGCTACGCGGCACATTACTCCGGACGTTGTCAGCATATAATCAAAAGGACATGAAAGTGGTATTTCACGCACTGAAGAACACAAGTCAAGGTCACGCAACACGAAAGCACAGCCAGAAACCTGTGCTGATATCACGCGTCAACCGGCAGCTTCGTGGTCACACCTAAGCCTTCTTCCGCACTTGAAATCGTTGCTCTTGCATTCATCGCTGCCAGCAGAGTGATCACAGCTAACGTACATAAATATGAGATACAGTGAGCTTCAGGCACGCCTATAACACTTTCTGGAAGGAAGTATAGGAAAGAAAATCGTCGAAACGCTGGCACGGAACAACACTTCACAGATGTAAACAAACCGTCAGCTATGAGCACCGCCGACTCCGCCGAACGCGGCCGGTCGCTGGCGCGGCGCACAGCCTTATGGGAAGCACCACGTGACCAACCTGTTCCGGCGGGGGAGTTTTTTAAAACTCCCTGTGCGGAGTTCCCACAGAGAACAAAATTTTGAAGGCGGAGTAAAATCACGTCATGTCGCTTTTATCCTCCCACATGTAGTGAGCCGAGTGAAACGAGGGAATGCCGCTGTATTCCTCCCATACATCGGAGTAAATATTCAAGGATGGGAGTATATAGGACACATCACCTTGTTATAATTCTCATGTGGGGGTATTTTCGTTCACAGTGTACGTCTTTCCGCATTCTATGCATGTGTCTATATGCTGCGTAAAAGCCCTCTTTTCACTGCAGTGTACTAGATTGAAATTATGCAAGCAGGGCATATACGCAAGGACGTTCCTAAGACCAGAGAAAGAAATAGAAAGAGACGGAATAAAGCGGACCGAAGCGCTAGTCGGATAATACGGCGGATTGAGCGCGCAGCCTTCGCGTTATGTGAGCAACAAACAATGAACCGCGGTGCACTTGTCTCACAAGACGCAACTAATTCCCCCCCACCATATACGTGTCGCTCTGAAGCGTCTCGATAACAAAAAGGGGTCGGGAGCGAGACAAGGGCGGCCCAGATTGAGGCTTTGTTTCTAATCCCTCTCGAAACAGTATGAACGAAAAAAATAACAGTATTAATGAAGCGAAGAAAAGGGAAATGAAAAGATGCATGAGAGAAGCGGAAAGCAAACGGAGACAGAATCAAAACCCCCGCTTGGTAATAAATCAACCTCGCCGTGCAGGTTCAAAAAAAAAAATATATATATATATATATATATATATATATATATCACAATAATAAAGAACGAAAGGGAGGTCTACGTTGCATGAGCGGTTCTTCTTCACGGGCTATCTCTTTCCTGCCGTGCCCCCTTCTGTTCTTTTTTTTTTTTTTTA
This sequence comes from Dermacentor silvarum, assembly GCF_013339745.2. NCBI lineage: Eukaryota > Metazoa > Arthropoda > Arachnida > Ixodida > Ixodidae > Dermacentor > Dermacentor silvarum. Next base: position 67,121,457 of record NC_051159.1, on the reverse strand, counting down.
ACTTTTTTTTCCCTCCGCAGACGCAGGGCGACATCGGCGAATTGAACCACATGCAGCGCATCCCTCGCGCTCATGGGCGCTGCTGGGCGTACACTCGGCGACGAGTTCGCGTCTCGAGCGACCAACACGCGACGTCCGGAAGCCGCTCGTGCTGCTGCCACTGTTCCCGGTCTGAGAGCGATGCACGAAATTACCATAAAGCCCCCGGGGATCGGTTATTGAAAGGAGGGATTATCCTCGGCTTAGCCTAAAGGGAAAATAACGAAGACGCACACCGTGCCGAAGGAAAAAAAAAGATAAACAACGAAAGGAGAAAAAAAAAAAAGACCTTCCATGCAATATCGAAGAGCACGCAAGGCGGAACAAAGAAAAAAAAAAAAGAAGAGAGAACGTGACGTGTACCTACCACCGTGACGATAGAAAATAAATGCCTAATAGGTACCGAAAAAAAAAAATTAAGGACTTGGAAAAGATTGTCGGATATTCCTCGCTACGAAATGCGTTGTCTCTCGGCTATATACATAGTGCACGTGTGTATACTTACGACAAAAAAGAAAATTATTTTTGCTACGCTCAAACAAAACAGATTGGACGTAGCAGGAAGCGCATAGTTATGCAACGAAGGTGGCGAGAGAGGGATTAATAAAAAGTAGCTCCCGCGTCACGAGGAGCGGGGACTCATTTTCCGAGCGGCTGAACCATATACGCGGTCGCTTCTCCGCTCCAACCTCCCTCCTCCCCCACCCTTCCAACCCCGCAGAACGTCGTCCAAATAAGGATGACGACGCCTCTCGTATCGCTTTCGGAAATCGATATGCGCGGCGATAATGATATGCACGATCAACTCGCTATCGCGAGTGCATCCATCACGCGGCCGCATGCAGCGGCGGCGACGACGCGAACCGCGCCGCGCTCTGTCCAGCCCGTTTTGCGACACCTCGCAGATCCTTCTCTGCCTGCAACGCCGAGCTCGTCTTGCATCGCCAGCTTCCCCAACCCCAGGTTCAGCGTTCTCTAGAGAGAGAGAGAGAGAGAGAGAGAGAGAGACAGTGAGAGCGAGAGAGATAAGTAAAGGCAGGGAGGTTATACGTTCTCCATCTTCCTCACCGAGCCGTCGCGTTGATGCCCGCAAGCGGCATCCGACGCCCCGTTCTGCGAGGATATGTATATCGCCCCGGCCGTTGCGCGGCAGCATGCTTATGCTTTCGAGGTTTTATTCGGCGCGCGCATTCAAGTTGGCATTTTATTCTACACCCCCACCCCCCCCTGGCCACGAGCACACAACCACTCCCCCCCCCCCCCCCCCCCCCCATGTCTTCTTTTTTTTTTTTACTTCGTTATTTCTTTGTTTTTCTTTCGACCATCGCGTTGTGAATGCGGGGGGAGTGTGGCACCGACTGTTTTGTTCGCTTTTCAGCGCTCTTCTGTGCTCGACGTTCGCGTCCCCGGCTTGGATTTCCGGAGGTTCTCTCCCCGAGGAGGAATAAAGGATGTTCCGGCGATTTCACAAACACTTCTTGTGCCGCCGCGTCGAGGAAAGAAGGCGGCCGAGTTGCGCAAGCGAGCGCGCGCGGGAGCGGAAAGACGAGACGCTCCGCACGGCTCGTCCCAGTGCGGGATCAGATTTCTCGACGAAAATGAGAAAAAAAAAAAAAAAAAGACGTAGGGGCGCGGCAAAGCGCCGGGTGTGCTTCACAACATGACTCGCAGGCACCTCCTCTTCGGGAGCTTCTCGACTTCGTTCGTCCCTTGTGTGTTTTGTTTCGAAGCGCGCTTTACGGCGGAACCCTCTTGATCGAGAGGCGTCGGGAGTATTTGAATGGTTTGAGAACACAAGCAGAAGCTGCGCAATCTGCTTCCTTTGTCTCGACTCGTGGCATCGAGAATTGGATGCCTCTGTAACGTAAACATTCGATTGGCTCTCTCCGCCGTTTGCTCTAGATGCTTTGTATGAAATGTGTAGAACAAACGTTTCTACAGATTGCTGAAGGAAATCGTGTATAGGAAGGCCAGCTGACTTGCGCAACGAAAATTGACAAAAAGGGAAAATTAACTGCGACAGCCACTTGCGACATTCACTTGCGACAGCCACTTGCGACAGCCACTTGTGACAGCCACTTGTGACAGCCACTTGTGACAGCCGGAGGCACCGGGCCTCTTCGATTATCCTTTCCTGACAGTCCCGGACTGCCCGAGACGGTGCTTTCAGCCAATAAGCTTTGCGTATGCAGTCTTTCGGACAGTCCGGGACTGTACGTCAGAGACGGATAATCGAAGAGGCCCACTCATTGATACTCCCTTCATATATTCAGGGGGTTCGATAACTCGAGTTCTCGTATCGTGCACTGCCGGCTTGCTATATTGCACAGGGGAAAAGGAATAATAGGATAGAGTGGAAATAACAACACTATACGTAAACATATGTGGTATGCATGGAGCTTTTCTTTTGTATACACGAAAGGAAGCGGAGGGGATTGGGAGCGGCTTACGTTTAACCAGACATACTATCGACTCCTTTTTTCCTTCTCTCCTTCATTCGAAGCGTTGCCATATAGATTTACTATCCCACATAATGGATGAAACAATAGTAGTAGCAGAAAAGACGGCCCCAATTCTCATAGCTTTTCTTTCGTATAAGTACTGTTTACTATTGGCCAGCTACCTCGGCTAATAACATATGACCAACATCCACGAAATCCTGGCACCTGCTGTCAGAAGCAGTTCTAGCATAAGAACGTTTCTGTAAATACGGGCCCAGATGTCGAGATGTTCAACTCGCTAAGGACTATAGTTGCAAGACACTCACGTCGATACATCCAGCATGTCGTGGTATGAAGAGTTCGTTTTTATTTTGTTCTTACTATAGTTCGCAACGCACGCGTCCATCTGAAAATGAAAGGGGAAAGGAGATAAATGAAGCGAAACAACTCACGCAGCTTTTCATTTCCTGAAAGAAAAAATATTGAAGGAGAAAAGTAAACGTGGGAACTTGCGGGTTCGCGAAGCTCTTCCGCGTTTCCGAAGTGGAGGCATATTTCCGTGGCAGATATAGTCTGAACATGCAATGATGGAGTATGTTGAATGAGAATTATTCAAGGAATTATGTTCCAGTTAAGGCTTGTTACCAGCAAGAAAAAATGTATTCAAAATATAAAAAATGCTGCTTAGGGATTACCCCTAATTGACCTAACTGATCTTACATATCTATCAAAGGCCTTTTTAACCAGCTCAAAGTGGATTTGGTGCGCTCACCCAGTACACCTAAATGATCTTCTGACTTGTAAAAAAATGGGGCAAGGTAAGGTGTGGTGTTTAGAATGGTCGAGATAAATTTATTCATTATGCCTTCAATCGCGAGATGCCTGTATACCTGCGAGGTGTACGAGGACTATGGACACGAGCTGCCGGTGTGTCATGCACGACGGGGACACTTTAAACCTTCGTGCGAGGCAATCCTTAGTCTCAAAGAAGCATTTCAATTAGTTTTGGACGTTGACAGTTGTGATTTGTTTTGAGAATGTCGTGTGTGTTTGCGGTGTGTCCTGCGCGCATCGCTTCATTTGTCATCGTATTCCATGCGAGTAGCACCCTATAGGCGCGCCGCCGTGCGGTCAGACCTGTAGAGTTTTCATTAGAGAACATCCGCCTTTCTCTGTTTTTGTTCCTTCCGTTAATGATTTATCAACAAGTGTTAACTACCGCGAAACACACGGGATGGAAAGAAGACATGGATAACACGAGTGCTAACTGGAGTTTGCCGTGTGTTTCGTGCTATAGTTTAACATTTTTAATGGTGTACCAACTAACCCAAACATCTAGCCTCCTGGAATGAGTTATTTGCTATGGCGGTCGCTGCCGATTGCACATCTTCACACTTTATAGTACAGAATTATACATTTCGTCACTGACAAACACAACGACGAATTAGACGTTTCGGGGTCCGTACGGGTACCTTCAAAATGACTTGTTGCTGGGCAACTTGTTGCGGGTTACTGTGCAATCTTTCTGCGCATGTGCGAAAAGCTATTCGTTCTTCTGAAGCCTTCCTTTGATTAAACATTTGGTAGCGGCGCTTGTGTGTTCCGTGTTCTCTGTGTGGTGCCTGCTTTTCGAGGTGTTAAAAATGACGAATAGAAATTACGGCAGCCTTGTTCACGAAGCAGAAAAAAAATCTGCTTTATAAACAAGGTTCCCGTTTATGGGCATGGAAACGTCTAATTCGTCGTTGTGTTCGTCAGTGACAGGATTTGATAATTGCTATACTATGACTTTACCGCATCAGACAGTCCTCCATCAGACCCTTGGCTACACCGTCATACATTGAGCCCTTTCCAGTAGACGAAATATGGAGAACTCGGAACCGCTCCAAAAGAGCACTCGGGAGTGCTCGCGTCGGTTTTCGTTCGACCCCGCAAACTGGCTCGAGTTCTCCCACGAGCATCTTTCGAGTAAATCATGGTACTATATACTCCTGGTTCGCACTATCGAAAGTGCCGCGATTGAGGCTTGCTGAACGTATTAGGAACAGAAATCAGACAGGCTGTAAAGGTGTCAGTACGCTGCTCGAGTTTCATGTCTCCGTTGTCACGATGTGTATAATGACATACTTGTCTAGTAAAGCCACATGCGCGCTGCTGGTGTTTCTAAGGTCCACAGCCCTTAACAAAGCTGAGGAATAGCTTTATCGTGTACAGGCGACACGTTATGAGCTGTTTTTGTGCTTATGTGGTCGGTCTGCATACCATAATTTTCGTTTGAGAGCTCTGTCACAGCGCTCTGATGGTCGTGTACATGTAAGACTGCAGTCAAGCTATATTACACCAACAAATGAGTTTACACACTAGCGTGCTTATTGTCCCTCCAAAGCTGAGTTCTATTGTTAAACGACCTTCGACGATTCGTAGGAGGGCTGGGAAACGACTAGTTAAACGTTCTGCAATAATTAAGGCCATTCGTTGACTGGTAAAGAGGTACTACTGCAATATTTTTCAACTTCAAGCATTTTTGTAAATACACGGCTAAACCCTATACATTTCTTCCCGAAAACACAGCTTCACCAAACGTGAAATGTGGTCGGTAGCTGCATTGTTACGCAACGATAGTGAAATGACATAAAAAACGTAGCTTTGAATAGCTTAGTTCTATATGCTTCAGAAATGGAATGGGCACAATGGTAGATCACGCCAAGACAAAATACGGTGGAAACACTTAGCTATTGTGGATAAATTTAGGAAGGGTTTCGTGAACCTTGTTTCATTGGAAACCGCTGTCTGAGAGGCGAACATGCCCGTCAGCATCGGTTATGGAGGTGTAAGAAAGGGAAGGAAATTTGCGCAAATAAACAGCCATATCTTATTGCCTAAGCTCTTGGATACCGGAAGTGTCATACATTATATGGCGCAAAAGTCCATTGTTTTCTATTTCCCATTCCTGTCGCCGGTAAGGATAACCCAAAAGAGACCTGAATATTCGTAGGTTGATGACTTTCGGAATTTTAATAAACGTAAAGCTTAAAAAGGAAAGGCTCAATCTTTACATATTTTACGCAACTTACATTTATATACCGTTCACATTGGTGTGATTCTCGACTTAGTGCAGCGTTCGGTCTATCCATTTTGCCTCTCTTTTTCTCTTATCGGTCTAAAGAGAAAGCGAGAGGAAGAATGGACGAGGTCCATTCAAGCGGGAAATCAAGAGAATACACAAAGCCTTCACAACACTCGTCTGAAAACCGCACGGCTTAACATGCGAATTCTGGACACCCATTCCCCTTTTTTGGTCGACGCATTAGCATAGCGCGCTATACTATAACAGCGCCGTGTGCCCACTCTTTACTAGAGGAATCGCTTATTCACGGACACCTAAGCTCAGAATGGTGCGGCAAGAATCAGTGACCGAGTGAGGCAGCCTTCTTTCTGCGCGGGCCTTAATCGGGAGAAAACGACCGGATCTAACAGGCGCGGAAATGCGCGTATCCCCCCTCCCCCCCCCCCCACCCTCCCGCCTCCCTTCTTCTCACCACCTCTTTTTCCCAAACAACAACTTTCACACAGAAGCCCATCTGTGCCGGCGTGCATTCTGGCGCTTTTGCCGCTGTTCTTTGCTCCTCGGACGCTGCGAGTTTTACAAGAAGAAGAGGAAGAAGAATCACCAGGGACAACTGCGTCGCTGGTGCCACAAGCGGACGAGCCATAGGCAACAAACACGCGCGCACACGCAGTGGTGTCTCGTTGCCGGCAGCAAAACTGCCAAGCGAAGGGAGACGCAGCACGCTGTGGTGGTGGGAGCAAAGCAGCAAGTCCCGGAGGTGATTCATCATATAAGGCACGACTCATTCTGAAAGACGCCGGGCGCGCACCACCGCGGATAAACGTACACGCGGAGTCTGCTCACGGCATCGGTCGAAGAGGAGGGGAGACCCCGCCGCGGGGCAGGAGACGCCGGATCCCACGAACCGGCCGAGCACCGTCTCCGTCCGGCGTCGCGGTACCTTCTCTCGGGGCGGGGAGAAGGCCCATTGACGTCTTCCTTGTTCTCCACTGGCAGCGGGCGTCGCTCGTTCGTTTTTCCGCCGGTTTTACGGATTGGTTCGCGGGTCGCGCGCCTTTGGCCCCGCTCGGGCCTCCCTGGTGTGCGCGTGGTAGCCGGTGCTCTAGATGCCTATGCCGCAGCACGGCACGGCCGTACCCATGGCACGAAGGTCGTAAGCTTCGGCGTTCGTATGTTGCATGGCTGCCCTTGTATCAGCTCGGTTTACAACGCCGCTAATTTGAGTCCTCTATTTTTCCACGTTGTCCTGGCGTGTGAATCACGCAAGGAAGGCGTGAAACACTGTATCCATGGAATAGGAGGTCTCCTGGTTAAGCGAGCGACGTGCGCATTTGGCTTTAAAACCCTTCAAGTGCTATTTTTCTGTTCGGAGTAAAGTTTGCGGCTCATATGTATTATTAAACGCTAAACAGACCGGGACGACGATATGAAGACGTCGCACGAACCAAGGGGTCAAATGCGCTGTGTAGGGTCAACGAATGTCAAATGTGCTAAGTAGTGTCAATCGCGAACTATAGCCAAGTAGCAAATGCTCTTCGTCGTACGTCGCGCGAAGGCGCGAAATCTGCTCGCATCCCATAGTACGGTGTCGTTGGGTGAGCTTCTCCACACAGGAAACAGGACAGGTACAGGTTAGGGCAGGAAAACGCATCATAATAAAACTGGCTTATAAAAAGCCAGTTCATAGAGATTAAGAAGCACTGTCGCTGGACAGAGTCTGCCACAGCCACTCGATCCAGCCCCTGAAAGAGCCATATTTCGGTTTCTGCTTGTCTTCTTTGGGTACATCAATAAATATTCAGTTCGATTCCATAGAGTTCGGCAGACTTACTGAATAGCTTGTCTCCTACAATGTCTTCTTTTCCTTCTTCTGCATTTGCAGCAATTCTTCCCTGTCCTCTCTTTCTCTTCAGAATCAAGAGCTCGCGGCGCTTGCATTCGCAAAATATTTCCTAAGGAGGATTACCGGCGTAATTTTACCGGGACAGCAGTTACGAACGTGAAACTTTGTTTACACTTCCCGCCCCTTCGTCCATCCGTTCTTTGCTGTTAAGCTGTAGTCTTTATCGTATCGAGTCATCAGCCGAGCTCGTCACACACATGCAGTTTCATTCTTGACATATGGCGAAGATAAACAAAACTAAGCCCGCCGCGGTCACTGGAAAACTCATGTCCTGCGGCAACACGACTTGCAACATTGCGAGTCGGACGCGTTAAATCACTGAACTATCGAGCGACATTCGCACCCGGCAATCTGCGCCGCTTCTTGTCCGCCGCGCACGGTGGCTTCTGCGCACGTATTTCGAAGGCCATGCACAGCAGGCCGTAACTGTATCGGACGGAGACGACGCTAGCTGTGCTCATCGCAGAGAAGGAGTTGTCCTTGACTGCATGTACATTACGGTGTCCTCATAAAGAGCTTCATTTGCTGAACTAATTTGCTGCGACAGCACCAAATGAGTTCAGATCCGGAGAAATTGCCGATGTCTGCCGACTTCTTCCTTTATTTTCTCAAACTGCGAATGTCGAAGCTGGCTATATATACGGTTACCTGGAAAGTCAGCAACGTTGCAAGCAAATTGTGCCCCCCCCTCTCCCCTTATTCTCTCCCACCAGTCCCATGCCGGCTGGACAGGAGCCACACTTTGTGCTCTCGTAGATCCACTAGTGTCAGATATCCTTCAAGTAATTTTTATATAGGAAAGGCAGTGGATGCAGCAACATCTCTCGCGCCCACTGCACGTGTGCGCCAGCTCCGAGTGATAAGATCCTTCACCTGGATGCCTGCAAGCAGTCCGCGAACAAAGCTCGGCCGTGTACCGCGCGACGACTCCGCCGAGATGCGGCCGGTCACTCGACTTCTTACTTCTTTTTTTTTTTTTTCGTCTTTTTGCGCGGGAAGAGAGTCCTTCGCCGCCGCCGTGTATGATGGATCGCAGGCCGCGGATTCCGCGGTAGCTGCCGTGCGAGCACGGCTCCTCCGAGCAGCGCTGTCCTCTTCTAGGCCTCGAGGTGGCCCGGCGCATTCCTGCGGCGTTGTCGCGGCCGCCGGGTGCACAGAGGACCCCGCTGCGTGATGGTCGACCGCCGCAGGGTGATCGCGCCGTGACTACCGCGCCTCGCGTCGGTGGATATGCGCCTGCTTCCCAGAAACAGCGGCACCCGCGGTTGTTGCGCCGGACTCCTTTGGGCTAAGGCCGGCTTGTTTCTCGCGCCTCGGGAAGAACGAACGTCGAGGTGATGCTATCGAACGTGCGCCCTTAGGCGAGGAGAAAAACGAAAAGAAAAAAGAACAGGCTGATGTTAATCTTCCAGTTACTGCACGCGCGTCCGGCGTTGAGAAATTTTCCTTCATTTGAGGGTTACGGGCTTACGGATGACTGCGGAGTACGGAGGCGGTAAACCGGCAACCTTGTGGATTGTTCATGGTGTAATTTCTGCGACGCGAAGCACTGAAGTGTGGAAAGAAAGGGGATGATGATGATAAAATGTATTTATTGAGGGATGGCTCGAAGGCCTATTATGTGGAATAAGAAAAGGGGGGGGGAGGGGGAGGGGGGTGCATTTATAGCCGTCCTAGGGGCTGCGCGTCCTTGACGAAAGCCAAGAGCGAGTCCAGAAAGACCCTGTCGGAATCCGCTGATCCACTTGTCGGCCTAATCCAATTCTCGTAGGACGTAAGGTAAAAAGGGACGAATAAATAGCAAAAGAAGGGCAAACACGCGTGTTATGCTTGGCCTTTTCTTGCTATTCCTTCGTCCCTTTTTACCTTTATTTCCGCACTTGAGTGCTTAGAGCTGCAGAAATTACACCATGAACTCAAACCAACTCGCCCGCATCGCTATTCTTATTTTGCGGATTGTATTTTCGAAGTATCTTCGGTGCAGCGTAGCCCCGTAATCTCAGTGTAAATCTTGAGAGGTTCATAAGGAGCGCACCAAACAAATTGGCTTAAAGTAAAACAAAATAGTAAGGTCTAGTATACTTTTACAGATATATAGAGCGATTTAAATGGACGCACATAATTGGCTTCATTCGCTTAGAACGCTCATTTAGTCCTTAAATCACGAGCACGATTTTTTTTATTAGGAGAACCTGTACAAACAACGTTTTAATCCATAGATGGCATTGTGACCTTGAAAACAATAAGCTAATAGTGTTTGCACGGCCTATTTGTTCATGTACACCTACTAACATGCACGAGGAGGAAGTTACTAAGGTTACACTGCAGTTGGGCCGTCTTCCTCTAAATAGGCCATCTACGCACGTTGCCTCCCACTTCTTCTCTACACGTGGCATAATGTGAACACTTGCGCTCTTCTTTACGGCATGACACTAGCAATTAGAGCGCACGTAAATAAGCGGTTAATTTTGGGGCAGCTTAACGCGCTGCAATCGACCCTTATAAATTACAGATCCCTTTTACAAAGTAACTGTACATGAAGCTGCGCGACATAGTTTCAAATAACACACTGAAATAATGACAATAGACGCCTTCAGTTCTCTCCCACTGAAGTGATAGATCGAATGTGCTTTGCAACGAGCGAAATGGGCCACTTACGTCGTTAATCGTTTTGCGTCCGCATATACGGGATATTTAATGCGATGACGTGTAAGAATCACATTTTGGTTAAGCGCAGACCAGCTGAAAAAAACAGTCAGTACAGAGTAACATGGTGTACGGAATTGAAAGTTAAAAGTTGTTGCTGAGTGTGCCTTATAATGTTATTGTGTTTATTAACATGTTATCTGTTAACATGCTATTGTATTTGGGCTTGGATTCAGTCTTACTTTTACTTTTGATAGTTATGTGCCGAGAAACTAGAGCTATTAATCTTATTGAAGGCTATTAAATTAAATTGAAAATGTCTAGAAGTATCTTACACAGCAACAATTATAATTTCAGACACAGTGCGCTTATACGCTTTTATACTTTGTACTTCTCAGATATTTTTACTAGTCATCAGTGCTATAAATTGGCGAATTACGTCATTGTCACTGCGTTACATGAAACAAAGCCCGGTAACATGTAATGCATTAAATATCATCATCATCATCATCATCATCATGAGCCTATATTTATGTCCACTGCAGGACGAAGGCCTCTCCCTGCAATCTCCAATTACCCCTGTCTTGCGCTAGCTGATTCCAACTTGCGCCTGCGAGTTTCCTAACTTCATCACTCCAACTAGTTTTCTGCCGTCCTCGACTGCACTTCCCTTCTCTTGGTATCCATTCTGTAACCCTAATGGCCCACCGGTTATCCATCCTACGCATTACATGGCCTGCCCAGCTCCACTTTTTCCGCTTAATGTCAACTAGAATATCGGCTATCTCCGTTTGTTCTCTGATCCACACCGCTCTCTTCAAAAGTGTAAAATCATTGCATTCTACCGGTACTAACATATGGCGCAGAAACTTGGAGGTTAACAAAGAAGCTCGAGAACAAGTTAAGGACCGCACAAAGAGCGATGGAACGAAAAATCTTAGGAGTAACCTTAAGAGACAGGAAGAGAGTGGTCTTAAATATCACTTGCCTGAAATTACGACTTAGAATGGGGGAAGGGCAAATCTTTTGATATTTGTAATCTGTAATGGTTGCCCGCACCCTAAATATTTAAACCAAATCTTTCACAATGCATACAAGAATTAAAAAAGAAACTGCGATGAAACTTACAATGTTTTATGGTTACAACTTTGATTACAACTACGCGGTACCGTAATCAACAACAGGGCACTCATGGATAGACGATGGCTCGGACTTCTATAGTTTACAAGGGCGATCTACCGCGTAATATATTTTTTGACGCCTTAATCCATTTCTTGTTTCTTTTTTCTGTCAGGCAAAAAACACGTACCAACCAATCGTCTAATCAGAGGTGTGCTGCACTATGAATAAGGTCACAGCAATAGCAGATTACTCTAGCACATCACCGTACAGGATAAAAAAAAAAAAATTTGCTTGATCGGGGCGTGAAATTTATAACGCCCCTTTTCACTTTAAAGACGAAGTTGACGACTTCCGCGAATAGTTAAACGAATAAGCGATTGTTTAGGAAACGCGAGCGTCACAACCTCTTGACATCACGAGGACAGCAAGATGAGGGAAAGGAGCTGCTGCTGTTGCAGACGAAAAAAAAAAATAAACGTGGAAAAAATAAGAAAAATAAAACTTGGCAGCTTCAAACGCAACTGCAATGAGTAGCTTTAAATCACGGGCTGTTATTGCTTCAGTGAAAACACCGACTGGCTATCCTGTATCGTACTATAGGGTAATGTTTGCAAGTAAACAGAAGAATGAAAATTTTAAGATTGGAAAGAGAACGATCAACAGGCACAGTGTCAACTGCGGAGTGCAACTTCTGAGTTGCATTCCACACCAAGTTCTCACAAACGAGCAAACAAGTTCCGGCAAAAGTTTGCACAAACATTAATACCGTTGGTTATAATTTCTCCAGCTTGAATATATTTATATGAGAGAGAGAGAGAGAGGCAGACAGAACCACTGCCTTAATGATTGAAATAAGCTTACAGCTTCCAACACGTAACAGATGCTAACGTCAAGCTGACGATTCTCCTATATTGCGAGACAAGGCTCCTCTCGCAAAAAGACTTGCAGAGCTTTCACGGAGGAAATGTAGGTGCACTCGCGCCAGAAAGCAATCGCGCTTTTTTCTGCATGGGAATAACTCAAGACGTCTTACTCGCTATAGGCTAGAAGCTCGAGCAAGTGCTAATGCATCTTCTGAAACAAACTTCGAGTCGCCGTGAAAGCGTTCCGCTCCGAACTATCATTATCGTTTCCGGGCCATTGACGACGGGGGCAGCGAAACAAAATAGGCCTTCGTTGCCAAAAAAAGAGAAAACGATACAGGGAAAGTGAAAAAGAAGACCGGGTGGCAGCCGTAGGTCGGAGCACCCTGTCGAATAAGCACTTGAAGCGCGCAGCACACCTTTGCGGCTTTCCTCCGTGGTTAGTCAGTGGTGCGATCTTGCGCGGATTTCTCTCTCGCTCCCTCTCTCTCCGTTCCTCTCGCCTCTCTCGTCTCACATGAGAGCTCCGTGCCTCCCACCTGTTCCAGGAGACCCAGTTCATTAATTCGTGCCATCAGCGGCTTTCATTTATCACCTTCTAACTCAAGCCTCGAGAAAAAAAAAAAAAAGAAAGAAAGCTGAAGTGCTCGAACACTGTTTTCGCACTTTTTGCCTTATACGTTGTGCCTTGCTGACTCGACCTTCTCCGTGCCACTGCCGGCCATTTTTCATGGCGAGAGCCGCTGGAAAGTGTCTCCGGCCAAGATCGGCAGCGGTGCTTGCTCGATTCGAAGCTGGTTCGAGCCACCACCTGTGGGGATGGAAGGTGTTTGCGCGCCAGGCGCGGTGACTTGCTTCAAGTACGGCGGTACGAGGGTAGCTGGGAAGTACTGCATGTGGACGACATTGATTGGTAGTACTGCATGTGGACGACATTACTGCATGCTCGGACGACATTGATCACATTCAAATTCAACTTAGAATACAGTATTCAGCTGAAATTTTGCCTCAATGAAACTGACGTGTCCTGCAGTGTGCACTTATGCGTATCGTTTCCTGGTTTATGAAATCTGACATTGGCTAAACTTTTAATACGTTCCTCCTTTTTTTTTCATTATCATTACGATTGTATACACAAGTAAATCGTTTGACCTAGTTGAACAACTCTGACACGCCCGCGCTTTTTATGTCTCCCTGTGTCTGTCTCTCTCTCTCTCTTTCTTTAGTGCGAAAGCTTAGAGTGGATAGATTTTTTGCCTCAGCCTGACGTCGGAGGCACGCATTTCGTTGAGAGAGGATTATTCGCGTTAGTACTGCTTCACTGAAGCACACCAGTGTCTTGTGGAGTTAGCCCACGAGCCACAGATACCTGACCACGCTTATGTTGACATGCAATATCGCAATGCTCTTTCGCTGTAACATTAAACTGCTGTGCCAATGTAGTATCCAGTAATGTAACTTAGTGATGGCTGTTGTATGAGCAATGCAGAGCAATACTGTGTCAGACAATAAGCACACTGCGTTTTCTCTGCGGACTTTGGAAAGCAATAACGCGACTATATATAGGTGAAGTGATTGGTCCGTATTCGGGAGCATGACATGCTAAGCTCAGCACGAAGAACCAGAAAAGACACGACGCGTTGCTTACTACTAACCGAAAAGATTATTATTTTTTCATGAAGGTTGCCCTGCAGCATAGTTAACCGATTGGTTTACTACGTGGAACGTGGTACATAAATTTTAAAAGAGCACGTTCGCTCTTTTATGGTTTATATCTACACACACATTTCCATGTAATAAACCTTCCGGTTTGTATAGACAGCGGTGCGATGTCTTTCTTTTCGTTCGTTATCCCGAGGTTAGCGCCGTTTGCTCCCCGATTTAGAAATCAGTGCGAAAGCCACTGATATCGGATTTCGACATTTCTCGAAGGAGCCAGAATGTTAAAGTACCCGCAAAGGACATTCGCACACGCATCGCAAAAGAATGTACTCCTTCACTGACACATATCGACAAATGGCCCCCGTGTTAACAGGGACGTCAGGGCCTTGCGCGGTATATACAAGCAAACGCCATGCATGCATGCGTTAAACTCAATTACGAAACTTCCCTTGTTTCGTGCAGTGGCTACATTCAGAACTCCCCGGCACCCACCGCGCCGCCCGGGGCCGTTATTATAGATGGGGCTTCGTATGTTTGCTCCTGTTCGCGCACGTACTGCATGGCCTGCCCTAAAGTGCCCGCCTCAACAATGCTCACCTTCATGTAGCTCACCACCGGGGAACGTCCATTAAGCCTTCCGCGGCCGCACCATTTTCCAGCGTTCGGCGGCGGCCGACGTAATTCATCATGCTGAGGTTTTTTTCTTTCCCCAAACCGGTGTCCGCGCTTCCCTTTGCCCCTTTTGATGCACCCGACCTGCTTCGTTTTAGCTCTTCGCAGTATTTCATAGTGCATTCGCCGTCCCAGCTACATCGCAGTGGCTTGCGGGAGAATTACCCACTTTACCTCCCCGTAAGGAGCTGCTTGTCTGGTGGGAAGAGGAAGATTGTGAGCGAAAATGTGAGACTGAGAAAAAAAAAATGTTCCGACGTTGTTGCGTGCACCTTCGACACGAAGGAACAAGAACACTAAGAGGCGGAAGAATTTGAATATGCTATACGAGTAGACTCCTGTGGGGCGCTTTAAGTTGAGGTAATACTTATTCTATTTCTGCGTATATGGCATCTGTATTTTCGTTTAGGTGCAACTCGGTATCCCAGCTAATGACGAGGACTCAGAACAGCGCTGCGCTTCGATAGCTTCTCTAGTGTTTCTTCTTATCCTTTATCTTTTCTCCTCCTCTCTCGCGCTCTCGGTACACCACAAAAATTTTTTATTACCCTGCTGTATGCAGCTGCACAGTATGAGACCCGGAAGGAACGAAGTTCCTGCCCTTTCACCTTCAGCGAGCAAAAAAAAAAAAAAAAAAAGTAAAGACGGAACAAAACAATAATGTTTCCTCTGGCCAAGCTCGCTGGAAACAGCGCAATCTTCAGGCCTTCGGAGTCGGCCGAAGTGTGCTAACAACCACAGCACCGATGAAATAAAGAGGCGTGAGCGTCGGACTTAGTACACGGCCCGTGCACCGAGGAAAAGGGCTGCCTCCCTGCTTGAGAGGTAAGTGCTCGTTCATTTATATACTTTGCTTTCTGTGCGAACTGTTGCATATACTTGACGCGCCCAGCCTCAATTTGGGCTGTCTGCGTATTTTCTTTTTCGTACCGTACCAGTGCGGGACCACGCTGCTGTTTGATAAATAGCTGCGGGCCGTGAATCGCGCGGATTAATGGACTTGCGCTCGGACGAGACCGACTACAAGGGCGGAGGACGCAGTGCCTTCTTTCCCGCTCCAGGCGCCACAGTGAGTTCGTTTCTGTTGTTTCACGCGGGTTCACGCTAGAGAACGCTTTTTCTGTTTTCATTGCTGCGGCAATCCTTAACACTGTAGAGCCAGGCAGCTTCGGCCCAGCCCCTGTGCCGCTCCTCTCGATGAAATTTGCGTATTTCTTCATCCACCCCAGGAGCGAATTACAGAACCCAGGCTGGATTCTGGGATTAACTTTACGAGTGTGGTTTAACCAAACCTGGGAATTGAGCTTGAAGACCATCTATCTGTTGAGTAGGAAATTCTATGAGGAGACACGGCAAAGGCATAAAAAATAAATGCGGAAAAGCCTCTTTGAAAATTACTGCCCTTGCGCCGATGCACAGTGACGCAATGTCGTCACCTATACGAGACCAGTATACATTGCATAAAGCAACTGAAGCGCCTGCTTCTGTGGTTGTATGCAGACTCGCGTCAAGAACGTTTTCAAGTGTTGTTTGTGTCGCTGCGCTAATCTTCAAAGATTTTACACTGTAGAATACTCTACTGACCTGGCTGAACCTCTCTATGCCACTTCATATATAGACTTTGACTGTTTCTCTGTTCCCACGAGAGTAAATTACAGAACCAGGCTGAAATGGCGGGATGAGCTTTACGGATCGTTTAGTTCAGTGGTTCTAACTGAGCATGCAGTTCAGTTTGGGCCCATAACTTGTGAATTGAGCGTGAAGACAACCAATTGGCCAGGAAATCCTGTAGGATGTCATGGCAACGACTCTGAAGTAAAATGCTTAGCTAGAGTATAACTGCGCCGACACCGCAGTCCACTGGACGAAGTAAAGTCGTCAGCTAAATGTATTAACAGTTCTCATTTGTATGCCTCCTCTTTCTGATATATATATAAAAGGAAACCGCAGTACTTATGTTTATTTCAGACGCATCGAGCAGAGCTGGGAGGGTGAAGTCATCGGGACTTATCAGCGCCGCTTTTACCGCTTCGTTACTCCAACGAGCCGCAGATGAGAATGAGAGGTTTGGAACGCTTCATCACGACGGCTTGTCAGATTGGCCGAAAACAACAAGAAGAAAACGCTCAGCGTTAGCATCACGATACGCGCGGAGAGACGCTGCCAAGAAAGCTATGTTCTGATTAAAAAAAAAAAGGGGGGGGGGAGGGGGAGGGGACAGAAAAAAAAGGGGGACACGCATTTGCCTACAGACATCTACGCGCAAATGCCGAAAGAATCAAGCGCGATAGGCTGCATTCGAATTAATCAAAGACGAGCTCATTTATCACCCCTCTCTCGTCGCGAGCGAATAAAAGGAGAGAGAAAAACTAGATTGAGATAAAGGAGAAGACGAGTAGGGAGAGGAGGAGGAGACCGGAAGGAGGAGGAGGACGGGGCGTGCGGGACAGAAATTGCGCGTCCCGACACAGACATGCCGAAAAAGAGAACAAAGCGAAACGAGGCGCCTCCGGTCGCGCAAAGAAAAATTAGCGGCCAACCGAGGCGCGAAGTCGAGACAAGACAAGGCGAGATAAAACGGAGCTTGGAGAGCAAGGCGAAAGCCGGGAAGAGGAGACCTCTCGAGAAAGACGGTGTCGGCAAGTACCACGCGTGCATGCAAACACGCGGTACGCGATCGAAGCTTGACAGTGCACATGCGAGTACGACCGAAAGGAAAGTGAAAGATGTCCAATAACGGACGGGAAAATGTCTGTAGAAATGAAGAGGGAAGTCAGTACAGTCTAGTAAAGACACGGAAAAGCAAACCTTGGAAAAGGCAAAGGGAACTGCGAGCGAAATAAAGGAAGTACCAGAAAGAGAGAAAGTCCGTACAGTCTACAGGGACTGCAGACACGCAACGTTAACGAAGTGTGATAGTCTATAGAGGAAGGCTATGTAGTCTATACCAGCCGCAGACAAGCAAACATTGAATGAGACGAAACACCTTGCGAGAGAGATGAAAGAAGTACGAGGACAGGAGAAAGTCTATAGAGAGATGCCGTAGTGTCTAGTCAAGCTAATCCTGAACACGCTATAAAGGCAACAAAAGAAGCGGAAGAAGAGAACTTGAACATAGAGCCGTATACACAGCTGCATCAGACACCGTAGCTGTGCGGGATCAGTACAGTTCGCTAGCCGTGGCATTGCTTGCGGTCCTGCAACCGCGGCCAGACGAAAGCACAAAAAGAAAAAAAAGTGAGGGGAGACAACCAATGGCAGAAGTTTTTTGTCGGCGCCGACGCACGTTCACCAGAGCGGACGATCATTGGTCTGAATGCCGAGAGGGGTGAGAGAGAGCTCGGTCGGTGGCACAACGGCACAGCGGCAAACGGGGGAAGGGGGGGGGGGGGGGCAGCCGCTGCAGAAAGAAAAAGAAAAGAAGGAAAGGAGCAGGGTTGTGTTGTGCGGGGGAAACCGCTTGCTCTTGAATAAGAGCGAAGCCCGATCGGAAGCATGCTCGCAGTGTCGGGAAGGCGGTGGGGTGACCCGCGGCTGCGAAGCCGTGCAAAAAGCGACCGCGGTGGCCCTGTGGAGCGCACGGCCGAATCAAGCGGTGCGCCAGTGGCTGCTGCGCGAAAGTAAAAAGAAAGAACGACGCGGCAATGAATGGCACTGCGCAAGAAGCGGTTCCGTGTGTGTGTGTATATATATACATCTATACGCGGCAGTACACTCTGGCCGGGCGATGCTCGGCAGCAGTGGACGCATGATTGATGGGCCTCGAGGAAGAAGAACCTCTGACAACGACTGCAACGCGCGCATTCGCGAATCTGCTGAGGAGGGTGGGCCTAGTATACCGAGCGAGGCAAGGGAGGAAGACGGTCGCGCGCATAGGAACGCCGGAGACGTGAGCTTGTCTGTAGGAATGACATAACGCACAGCGACACATGCGCGCGCTTACCAAGCAGTCACGCGAGCGCAGGGTGAGAAATATATAATGCGAAGACGAAGAAAGGAGAAGCATGCGAGTGAACGAAGGAGAGTGAGGAGGAAGAGAGAGAGAGCTTAGAGATTAACCGATGAGGAAGAGACAGGGCAGACAGTATAGAATCGTTGTGTTGTTATTTAACTGCATATATATGTCTTAACGCTGCCCTCGGAGACAGAAACAAGAATAGGAGAGACGGGGACAATGCAACGACGCAAAGTAAAGAAGTATCAGCGCGCGAAGAAGACAAAAAATAGGGGGGGGGGGGGGGGGACAAAGTGCGAAACGATTTCAACAATTTGTAACCGTTTTGAAGGAGGAAAAATCGAATGAGAGGGACTCTGGCACGGCCGATGGCGTCTGCGGCGTGAGGCTGGAGAGGGGGAAAGAGAAGGGAGGAACGTGGGGAAAAGAGGATCGCTCGAGGAGAAGGGGGGGGGGGGGGGCAAGTGGGGGGATGCGCGCGTGCGATCTAAGGGTATAGGAGGAAGCGAGGCGCGCGCGCCGGGATGAAGATTGCAGTCGGTGCGGCTGCAACCGCCGCCTTAAGATCGAAAATCAATGATATGGAAAAGAGCAATGGAGTCGCAAGAGAGATGGCGGGCCACGCGGATCTCCCCGATGCTTGCGCGAGCGGCGCGCACCCTCGGCCCTATAGGCGATTGACCGAACGGGAAGAGATGTTGTCACGAAGCTGGCAATCAACTGTGCTTGTTTACAGAGAGATGATCCCGCTCGGGATGTATGCGTGGGGCTTGGGGCAAGCGAAGAAAACAATGGACAAACAATGTGCGAGGAAGGCTTTTCCTGTCCATTTCTCGTGCGCGAGTCTCTGTCACTGATGAGTCAGCGGTGACGGGAGTGGCCCGCGTGGTTGAGATGATGCGCCTGGCGTGGGCCATCTTGTGGCTGGGCGGGGGGGAAACGGTTCCGGGAATTGCCGGCGCCTTGTAATACATTTAGCTCAATGTTGTTGGCATGCTTCCAACCCTAGTATACATTGGATAAATGCGAATTGAAGAATACACAAGGAAACACGGACGGGTTATTGTAGAAAAGAGGAAATACGAAAATTGGTCAGCTTATCGCCTGTGAGCGGGAAAGAATCACTAAACGGTAAATCGAAGCTGCACGAAGCGTCTTGATTGTTTTGAGCATTGAAAATCGTGGCTGTTATTTCGCGGGAGAAATTGCTAGCAATAATTCCGAGCATAGTTTGGGAGTGTGGTTGCGCGGCTGAAGATGTCGGGCAGTTAATGCTCTCTTGACGCATTTACTCCAATTTTCCCCTTTATTGAACCTCGTCACTACGAAGATGCATTAAATACGAGGAAAATCCCGACACACCTCTTCCATAGCATAAGTAATGCCAGTGAAAATGTGGAAGAAGTCGGTGAGATTTAGTAGGAAATTAAAAAAAAATAATTTGTAAAGTTCTAGCTGATGTTTAAGGCAGGTAGTTGCAGTAAATGAATAATGAATGAATGAATGAATGAATGAATAAGGACGACATACTGGAATTCCAGGCGTCAACCCGCTTTGAAACTTTGCATGTATATATCACTTTGGAAGCTCATTCGCAAGCTAAGAGCTCTTATCAGCGATAGCCTCTTATCACATAGTTCTCGATTGCGTATACATGCCACAGCTCCATAGCGACCTGTATTTCGACACAATATTTCGCAGTTCCGAGTTACAAGTATACTTTAATAAAAGTTTGCACTGTTTGGGGTTTAACCTGTCCCCAAACAATAACCATAATCTATCTTACATGCCTTTCCATTCTTTAATGTTGTGCATCCATTACTTCTAGGCTACGAACGGCACTGCATTATAAGCGTGGCACAGCACTCTTGACAGGCAAGTAGCGGCTCATATTCTTCAAGAAAAAAAAAAAAAACCCGGGAGGAAGACGGATGCCGATTATTGTTTGGGTACAAGATATGCCCCGAAGGTTGTAAATTGTTTTACATTGATATATATCTGAAAGGGATCGATCAATAATGCATGCAGCCTCTGCTGTGAAGAAATTTCCTATCAATCGTGGCTGATTTGAGGGCGTGACACTCAGGAAATCTATCACTCAGCGAGTAGGTTATTTTGAATTATTTCCGAATCCACAGACTTAGAGCCTCCCGTCTGGTGAAAACACCATGACATGTGACAGCGCCGATGGTCAGGCCCAACGACACCAATTTATCCCTCTTTGGTTCAATGCCACTTCTTATGGAAATGATATGGCGTTTCTCGATCGCTGCTCCCATTGACACACATCCTAGCACCTCTGATAGCCCTTTATCCCCTGAAGCCAATGTGCCGCCTATGGGCTAGATAACGTCACCACCATTATCACCATCATGCGTAAAAACAAGCAGCTGTCTCACACGAAGCGGGTACGCTTGACGAACCCAGCTGCAACACTTCGGTGCATCATGTAAAACAGCAATGCAATGCAAAGAAATGCGGTATTAAAGAAACCAGTCCGGCGTACGTGCCTCCACTTATATATTATGCTCCTGTATACACGCAAACCAACGAGCACCACTCCATTATAAAAAAATAAGAAAAAAAGCGAGGAAGGGCGTGGACGGACTTACGCTATAAGAGAATCCGTTATATCCATACAGCGAGACAATGCCCATCGTCGATCGGCGAAATCGCGGAGTGGCAATGACTGGAGGTGGGGCACCGAAGCAAGAACAAAATGGGGTCAGGAAGAAACGATGCCTACTGAGCTAGGCGCGCCCGGACGGCTCTTCGCAGCCGCACCAGCGAGGCACGACCGCACGGAACTCTCGGAGACAAGTAGCGCTGCTCGGCGCAGTGCTCGCCGGACTCGCGGGCTCAACTCGAGCGAGAGAACGGAACTTCTAACTCGACCCCGCGGGAAACCAGCCGCGCAAAAGTTTTTCTTTCCCAGATTCGGTTACAAGTCGCGAGAGGCGAGAGTGAGAGCGCGCGACACGTGCAGAAGGGGTAAAAGAAAAGCGACAAAGAAAGATATGAAAGAACGACTAGCGCGCGCGCGCACACAGACACACACACACCTCGAGCGGAGACCCAAATCTCGCGCGACCACCAACCAGCCAGCCAACACACGGGACTCGGCAGCTGCCGGGGCGGTCTCCTGCAGACATAGCGCTCGTTAATAACAGACCACACGGGTGCGCCGTCTTTGTGTGCCTCTATACGTGTGCGTGCGTTTGTTGTGCCCCCCACGCTGGGCGCTACCGCAGCGAAGGTACGACGGCGGTGACTCGGTGCCCTGCGAGTATACGAAGTCGTTCGTATAGAACTCCGGGGCGCGCGAGCGCGCTCGAACCCTTTCGTCCTTCCTCCATTGCCACCACCGAGTTCGAAGAGGAGTCCTCGGCTCTCTCGGCCGCACTGCGATGGAACGGGTCTCCCGTTTTTCCTCGAGACACAGAGAGGCGCTCGCTGACATTCCGAGGTGCCTCCCTCACCGAGGGAGGCCTTGCTCGGGGAGTCCCTTCCTCCACAGACGCGCGCGCTCTCACACACACACACGCACAAGCGCCAAGTGTGCAAGCGCTGCGGGCGTGCGATGCATCGCCCGAGAGTGTCGACTCTCTGGAGACTACTCGCACGCGCGAGGTGCTCGAGGCGTGAAAGAGCGGCAACCCCTTCGCTTCCCTATCGGTGTCTCCCCGCGCGCCCTTTCGCTGTCCAAATGAAGGATTTATGGCCGAACCTATTGAGCTCGTCCTTGTTCGGGAAGGAGGGGGGGGGGGGATTGTTCTGCCCTTGCAACCCTACTCGCCCACCACCCCGCGCGGCTGCGTGGAAGCGCTGGGAGATTTATAACGAGCAAGAAGCGACGCGTTCGGGCCCTAATTGGCAACACCCCCGGCTAGTGCGCTCCCGCTGCGGCCTGCCGAGAGTCGCCGGAGGAAAAAGCCCCGCTGGACTCGCGCACACCCTGGGTACTCACTCTCGCAGAGTGGCTGCAGTCACAGCGCGTGCTTTGTTGCGGTGCGTGGACACCTGCGTCCGCGTGTCGGGAGTCATATCACGCCGAGACCTCCTTTAAATGTGCGAACAAACGCGCTCTGGTGAAATGCACGCGAGTGCATTTTTTTTTCGAGGTCATCGCCAATAACAATGTCATCATCATCACCAGCCATCTTCCTATACTGCGAAAAGAAAGCCTCCCCGAGCGATCTCTAATTACCTTTGTAAACATTTATTTATACATGAACCTACAGCGCCCTCTAGGGGCATTGTTGTAGGGGGGTTATTTACAATACAAAAATACATTAACGACAAACATACAATACATTATACAGTACAAATGAACAATTTACCAGTATAGGATAAATGTTACAAAATGCAAAGGCAGGACGATTGTCCTTGACATCACGAACAGCGGAGAAAAAAAAAAAAAACTTCGGCAGACTCCTTGTCAATGCAAATTTCCTATTGGCTTCACAGCACGTGATTCTCTGTCGCTTTTGACTACGTTTACCTTACATTGGCAACCATTTTGTTGCACTAACACACCACTGCTTTATATTAGCACTACGTGAGTTACTCAGTTGCACCTCTTCCACTTCAGTCTTATCTATAGGGTATAATCTACGCGTCCATTTGCTGTCCGTACTGCTCTATTCTTGTCCCCCAAGGTTACGCTTACCTTCTCCGTTCCATCAATAACTACGCAAATTCTGAACAATGCATGACGAACCCCGCAATAACCATGTAAAGACCGGCAAACACGAACACTCAGAAAGAATGCAGGCGGTATATGGGGGGAGGCGATGTGTCACACGACTATCGGATGAGATCTGCAGCCATGGGAATTTGAGCCTCGCCCTGCACGGTGCTCTAACGCTACTTGAAGCGTGCCTTTTGTTTCATTGGCTGTCTACAATTTGTGTATAAGCTTGATCAGCCGCCGGCCGCTCTGACCCTGTTTAATTTTTGGCCAACTGCACGGATCAGTAGGTGTCACTTTAACGTGAGCGAAATTGCTTTCACTGAGTAGCCTACTTACATTTTCTTCTTCTTTCTTTTATTTTTCTTTGTTGTCTCGCTCCTTCTACAACATTAGCCACGTTGCATCTGAGAATGTCACACAAGTCACTATAATATGCGACAGAAGGTTCCGAGCCGCTTCTGTATGCTATCACATGTCTGCGCGTAAAAAGACAACCCAAGAGATAGTGCGTAAGCTAACAGCTCAAATAACGAAGATACAGAAAAAAATAGAAATGAAAGTTCCCGTTATCCTATAGTCTGTATACGCAGGCTGTAGAAACATAACAAGGCAGGTGACGGGAAGGCCATCCAGCTGTACTTACCACCCTGTTAGGTATTTAGCATTGGCCGGGACACTGGAGGTCGGTCGCGAGCCGCGAGAAATATATCGAGGCCAGAACGGCAATTTTTCCGCGGCTTCAGAGGAATGGGAGGCATTTTTCAGAGCAGTCTCCCCCGGGCGCGGCGCAACGGTGGTCAAGCGGAGGCGGGTGGGAAAGGGGGGGTGCGCGGTCCGACCGTGATTTGTGGGGCCCGGAAACAGACTGACCGCTGTCCCGCTGGTCGCCTGCAAATAACCGGGGTGAGTGTTGTGCTCCGCGGGGGCCACTAGCGACCATGCGCACTCTCTGTGGAGGCGATAATACGAACTGGGACGTTTAAGATGTTTCTCGTTGTATGTTTGTAGATTTTGTTCTTATTCTTGCAGCGAGGCGTTTATTTAAACATTGTTGCCACTGAAACCGAGGTGCTCGACTTATGCGGAAAGCAAACGTGTCCTCTCGAAGGAGTGGACAGCCAGGTTACATAACATGCAAGGAAAGTGGGTATTACTTGTACACTCGATGATGTTGAATGTAGGCTGCTGCCGCAGAACCGCACTGTATGCATGCTTTTCGTGTCTCGACGCTGTAACACACACTTCCCGGAAGATGCTGCTATTTTCATATATGGGCATGATATTGATACGTTATATTACGCAACGTACTGAAAGAGAATTGCCTGCTAATTCCCGTAATCAATCAACAAAGCAATTGTGCTGCAGAGTTCCGATACGGCATAAATGGCCCAACGCTACTGTAGGTTGTTAACTAAAAGGTGGGTAGGATTTTTCCTTTCTATTAAATAGTGAAACCGTTTGTTCTGGTGTTTTGTTTTTTTGGCAACGTAAATTGCTGCCTCCTACGCAAACTGTATTTAAGTTCGATGGCGGTGGATCTGCAGTTGCGGTACATTCATCGACTGGCGATACAGCAAAAAATATTCAGAGCATTCGGTTTATAGATTTGATTCTCATAGAAAATTAAATGCCGCGTAGCATCTAACGTTTCCACTGTGAGCCTCGTACACAGGTTAAGAGCAGGCAAGCTGCCATTACACGCCAATATTTGCATTGCCTTCAACGCGCCAACACGTAAGGCAGGGATTTGTGCCAAGTGCCTGACACAATGAAGCGCCTACTCGTTTCGTTTCTCCAGTAGGAATTTGTACGGTACGTGTCGGCATTGACCTCTTCGTTATATATCCAATTGACAACAAACCGTTCAGCGAAGAATTGTCGCTGGGTCCTTGGCTGAACATCGTATTAACTACAAAGGGAGCTATCAAGGCTCTGTTAGAATGTTTTTATTAGCGCAAGCTTATTTTCAATTGTTATAAATTAGTTAGAATTATTAATTTAAGGCTGTGAGCGATCCTTTCAAACATGAACGTTCACAGAATAATCGTATCATAATGTTTATGCTCATAATCACTACCAATACTCATCTTCATCTTCCCTCGGAGGAGAGTAGCTACAGAAGATTGTTACTTCAGGCCGACCTCCCTGCTTTTCCCGCCATAAATTCTCCTCTCACCTCTCTCCGCGCAGATTGACTGTTATTCGCCGTCGATTTCTCATCTACCGCTACACTGGCGGCGTATACAGGGGTCGAGAGCAGTGAGTCTGCTGAGTAGAGCAAAATTTAACTCGTATATAAAGAAAACGAATGGTAAAGCAGCGCTAAAGAGGCGTCAGTGTCGGTGATGCGTCTTCATCTCACCTCGCCACTGCCACCGGCAACCCGATCAGCGCTTGTAAATCAACGGCTGAAAGATACGTCCCTAGCGAGCAACACATTTATATCTCTTCAAACGCGACTCCCTTCCTTGTTCAGCCGGCGTACGGTACAGGACCCCGCGTCGAATACGCACCGAGCGCGCGCTCGCGACCCCGTGGCGTAGCGAAGCTCGCGAAGCCTATAGCTTCGTTCTACGGAGACGACGACGTCAGAGACGCGCACCCACCCCACCCCACCCCACCGCCGCGGCTTCAACTTGCACGCATCGGAGGTCGGAGCGCAGGACGCGGGAACAGAGTGTGGAGGGTGAAAGAGACGAAGAGGAGGACGCCGCGGGCCGGATTCCGGTTCCAGCGATTCGGCGTGGTCTCCCCGACGCTTTGCCACCGCCGCCAGCGTGTCTCATGGGCCGTAATCCTATCAAGGCGCGCCGCCCGCGCGCTCTGACACGCACGCACACACGGGCGACGCGCTCGAAGCGCGACTCGGGCGGGCGGCGACGCTTCCTACCCGTGCAGCCGCTATACGGCAAGACACGCGCCCGCTCGAACCCCTCCCCCCGTACCCTACACACACAAGCACACTACAGGCAGAACGCGAGTGAAGCCCGTTGCGGCGGCTTCCCCTCTTTGCACGCCTGTGTAGCACTCTGTTTTTTTTCCCGACCCTGGGTTTTCCCCAAATGCATTAGTGTGAACTGTAGGCTCTTCTGCCTCGGCCCTGCATGAGCGCTGTCGCTCCATTCTCTCTGTCTCCTGGCGGTATGCTAGCCTGCCAGCTCGCGTGCGCGCGAGGCAAGCCTCTGGGATCTCGTCGCGAGACCGGATCCCCCAGCGTGCCGCACTGGGCTGGGCTATATATGCACGCACGGACATGGGCCCCAATGTCTGTCTGTGTTGTGGCAGTGCGCGCGTGCGTCTGTTGCACGCCTGCCGTCGTCACGAGAGAACTCGTCACTTCCTTCCCTCCGGTCCAAATCCATCTCCCGGGTTCGCGCGCTGGCGTGGCCCAAAAGCCCCGGGCTCTAACTAGGCGCCGAGCGATGTGCCGGGCCGGGCGTTCGGTGTATCTGTTAGTACTATTGCTGCTGGTTGCTGCAGCTGGTCTCATTTGCTAAAAACAGTGCAGAGCTAGCTGAAAGCTAGGGCTTAGCCTGGCCCTCATTCGAAGAGTGAACGTATCGGAGTGATGGGCGTCTTTCTTGCTTATCCTCATAGAGGCGCGTATCACTTGGATAAAGTGGCTCAACCGAAATTCCTTCAGTGGTTCAATGCAGGTTTTAGTTGGCTCAAAGCAACGACCTCATAAAAAATATTCATTAGTGCGTATTAGGGAGCGTTTCAAGTTACTTGCTCAAATCTCACAAAAGAGGTTAGACAATGACTATACGAAGAGGCTATGAAGAGACGATACAAAGCAGCAAGGTGCCTTCTTCATGTGGCGATAATTATTATTGCTTTTTGTTTGTGATGTTTTGCCTGTTGTCCAAATAGCGATGAGTAACACAAATGTTAAATGACATTGCAGTTTTTTTTTTTACTTTCTAATCTCGGTGTTTTTGTTACGGGAACCCTGTATGTAACTACTGATACATGCTGAAATCTGTAAAATTCGACGCACCCTATACGCACCCGACGCACCCCTCTGGTATGGCAATTAAAACAATTGCCTCACCTTTATTTCTGCACCGCGATTTTACAGACCCACCTCTTCCCAATCTGCAAACATGGGAAGTACACTGCGGGACAAGATCGACAGTAAGTATTACATTGACGAAGGATATTTTCTACAAAATCACATCTATTCACGAAACTATGGCTTCCTCAACCGCACTGTTCCGGGAAAGGGAAACAAAAGAGACCCTCCCCCTCACCCCCCCCCCCTCACCCCCCTAAGGCTCTTTCATTCGCCTTCTCCGGTGCAGTGTTATAGATGTGTCCTCACCTGAGAAACAGTAGCTACTGAATTGCATCTACCCCACTTTTCGTCCCCAAAGAACATAAAATCTCAATCTCTCTACACGGCTTTCATGTATACTGCATGTATCATGAATGCGATACTTACGAGCATTCGTATTACAGGTGTGGAAATGCGTCAGTAAGCCTTCCTTCAAAAATAGGGGAAAGAAGGGAGGTAGGGGAGTGACATGATTGCCGACCAGCAAATATTTCTTTACGAATTCATGATTCAGACACTAAAATAAAGCTTTAATTAGCGTACAGAAGGAGCGGTTGAGTATAGATTGGTTATTTACAGCCTATGCTTTAGTGACATTCACCTTACCATCCCGTTCGCTGGCATATTAACACGCAGCAATGTACCACTCTTTTCATGCAATCCCCCATGCTGACTGGACGAACGTTGCGGTGAGCTATATAACATATGGGCGAAGAGATAGTCGAGTCAGTGGTGAAGAGTGAAAGGAACTGGACTGGTACAGAAATGAATTGTGGAATAAACGGTTACAGTTAGATGATATTGACGCCAAATAAGTTGACACGTGATGACACTGGCCCCTTAAGGCGAGAAGACGAAGTTCGTAATTACGCGCGCGCTCTCCGAGGACCAGCCATTGCTAAAGGCAGACGTTTTTTTTTTTTGGCAATCCGTTGCTGGTCAACTATTTTAGCTGTACTAGCTGGTTGACAATATATTCCGCACAATGTCTATTCAGAATGAACTAACTGCTGCCGAAAGTTTGAAGGAATGGGCCAGTGCTCTTCCCAAAACGGTGACGCATTCCTGTTGCTCAACTGACGGCGTTATACAAAACCGTAACTGCGAAGCACGACTGCCCTCACTGTGTTATTTGTCCACTTCGGGCATACCAACTTTCAGCTAACTCTAGGAAAGCTGTGATTTGCAACACTTTCCTCACTCACTTAAGACTTTCAGCATTGTCCTTCACGAAAGCGTGTGCGCCAAGGCAGTGTGAGCAGCTGGTTCGCCCGTGCATACCTCTCGCGCCACCACGCCTTCCGCATATAATGCCACGAAGAATAGAAGAGCCGGATTCCCGCCTCCCTCATCACAATCAAACGGCCGGCAACATCTTCAGCATTGTATCGCACCCTGCAATCTCGCAATATCTCTCGGCGCGCCTTCTCCATTTTGCGACAAGTGTCAAAAATCACTATATTTTCGCGTAAATCTCCAGCGATTGGCTGCTTCTGCTTCTCCTGTTCATTGCGTCTCACTTGGCGGCAAGCCAAGTGTGATGCAATACGCTGCGAAGACCAGAGTCAAGGCATTGTGTCGGAAAATTCAGGTTCAAAATAATTGAGGCATGCAGTCTTGTTGCCATTCCCGTATATAGTGGTGTGTACTCCATTCCACCATTGTGTCCTCTCTTTACGCCCATTTTGTGCGTGGGAAGAACAATGGCTAGATAAAGCACGACGCCCCCGTCTCTCACAAAGACGTCATTTAGAAATCCCCATCCTTTCTGCAGAGATTTGACGTCAGGATTCAAGCACGCAGCGTCAAGCGGTAACGTCAAGAGGCACCCCAGAACAGAACGGAAACGTGCGCTGCAGAATATACTTACCCATGGATTTAATGATGTACAGTAATGATCCCTACGAGTCTATCACTAATGAAGACTCTTGTGGTTATTTTTTACGTTTTTATGCGCATACGCGTTGTCGCTACTGCACCTTCGAATTATACCTTTGTCAGGTGTAATTGTTTATGCTGCACCGTTCGTCGGCACAGGAGTCGAGCTCTCAGCCTCACCATTTTGACAGTGGCGCTGTACGCAATAACTCCATCAGTGCTATCGTGCACCCTGGCCCCGTATTATCACTATCGAAAAAATCGAGAAGCTCCATATCCAAACAATCGTAAATGAACATATGAAAGAGAGAGAGAGAGAGAAAACCTTATTGGTGTCCGATGATGGGGTCCGTGGGTATAGCGGACGGTTGGGAGACTAACTCCAGTCCTATTGTGTAGTTGCGAATGGCCGTTTTGGAATCGCTGATGATGTAGTGTGCACTGGTAGAGGAGTAGGTCAAAGCGATGACCGTTTCTTGGTGAGTATATTCCCATATTATATAAGGTATACTATATTTGTCATTTGACTATATGAACGTTATAGAGATCCCATATAAATATCGTATGGGGACATACGGAATATCATATGAAAACGCAGACTGTTTTATCTGGAACCCCCATACGTTAATTTGGGGAACATGTGGGGCACGCCTCATACAATATATGGGAATCTTCCGTGTTTTTATTTGAGACCTCAATATTTCCATGCGGGATTATTGGATGTAGGGAAGGCAGGTTTTCTCAACAGGGATGCAAGAATTCTTTTTTATTTTGCATTTCTTGCCCTTCATTCGTTCGCACGAAGCTGCATCCCTAATATAACTGAGATCGGCTACTCAGCGGAACGGATGATAAGAAATCTATAGAATTGGATGAGAAGAATTATAATACGGCCCCTAAGCGGCTAAGCGCATGACATTCAGATGAGATGAAGTTGCATACAGATGACACAGCTTTGAAAGAACCTATCTGGAAACATGATACTGACATTTGCGATCATCAGGATCGTTTTATTGTGGTGATTAGAAAGATTACAGGAAGTTAATATAAAGAAG
Organism: Dermacentor silvarum; assembly: GCF_013339745.2. NCBI lineage: Eukaryota > Metazoa > Arthropoda > Arachnida > Ixodida > Ixodidae > Dermacentor > Dermacentor silvarum. Next base: position 67,091,401 of record NC_051159.1, on the reverse strand, counting down.
GAGATCCTGAAGTCAAGGACTGCAATGGGACGTCCTTTCCAAACTAAACATAATAAAACACAGATTACAGCAGTTGCAACACATCATGAACATGGAACAATTGCAGATTTTAGCATAAATAGCATAATTGCATCACGTGCCTTCAAAAGATGGCTGCCCGTATGTCCTTGTTCAATTTCATAGCAGGTCAGGACGTGATTTTGTCCTACAGCTAAGGCACGTAATGGCACCGCTGCCGTCTGCTGATTTCGGTTGTAATGGAAACTATCCCGATTTACTTGAATGTACACCCCTGCCCACAGCTAAAGAAGTCGCTTGCTATGGCAATTAAAGTAAAAGAGGGAGAAAAGTATTGGCGATTTGCATGATTTGCAGTAACTCCACCCTGATGTTTCGAACCTACGACGGCACTTCTTATTTCACAATATTTTAAAGCATTAGCTTTTCTTAGTTCGTTGCTCAGTTTCGCGCCGTTGACGTCAACCACAGCCAGATAGGTGAACGAGAGAGGTCACAGAGGCGTCGGAACCTGCTTTCACCAAAGGAGAGAGGAGTGTTCGGTGAAGTTACGCAAAAGGCTCCGTTCCCTGTAACACCCTTTTCACGCGTCACGGGTGGCGAAACCCACCCAGTGCGCCTCGGTATCGGAGTAGTTTTGCCGCATCGCGGTAACGCGCCTAGATACTTCCTTCGTGAGTCTCTGGCGACGCGAGCTTCTGACGCCGCGTCGCGTTAACAAGATATGGTGCTTAACAATACGGCGCCAGGAACGCCAGCGGCAGTGTCTCGCTCGTCGCGCCGCTGCGTAGCGGGTGCCAGTGCATGCTTAGAAAGCCGACAAGCACTCGAGCACTGAACAGGAGCGTAGTAGTTCAAGAGAGAATGCTATAAAAAAAGCATCATTTACACTGAAATTTCATATGTAGGAAGCCGGACCTCTAGGTGAATCGGCGTGCTCGAGATCGAGAGCCAGAACGCTTAGCCCGCAAGCAGATAACGCGTAAACATTCGCCACGCATACTCGTAACCGTCCTGTGAGTTTTAACAGCGGAGCTGCTTATGCTGAACGTAATCTGTCTGTCGTGCGTTGATGATGATGATGATGATGATGATTTATTGGCATTCCCTTTGAAACGGGGCGGCGACAAATAGTCACCTAGCCTGCTTGATTTGCCGCATCGTACACAAAAAATGTGGGCCGATCCTGGCGGTATATAGTGCAGAAAGGGTCCAAGCGCAATGGCACATACCCCTGTGAACTAGCGAAGCTGAGCCTGGCTAAGTCTAGCTACGCATGGTTGGGACTACTTAAGCTTAGTCAGTCATTGATATCCAATCGATAATCGATCAATAATCAATAAACCCCGGAAAATGCTGGGGATGACTTGGTAGTGCTTAGCCTAGCCAAAATACGTGGCCAATACCTTGCGATAGCCAATCGATAGCCAATCAATAGCTAACCAATAATCAATCAATAATCAATAAATTATGGAAAATGCTGGGGATGACTTGGTAGTGCTTAACCTAGCCCAAATACGTGGGCAATACTTGCGATAGCCAATCGTTAGCCAATCAATAGCAAATAGATAATCGATCAATAATCAATGAATTACGGAAAATGCTGGGGATGACTTGCTAGTGCTTAAGCTACCTCAAAAGCCAGGACTAGCTAGGTGCACATCAGCTCCACTGGCTCTTTAGCATTGCGCCTCCAGTGCAAGCTACGGTAATTTGTTTTTTACAATTTTATTAAAATTACGTGAAAATGTCACTATCATAGGTGACTAAAACATTTCCCTTTATTTTCATTAAAAATACTAAACGCAGAGCGAGTGAAGTGAGAAGCAGTTCTTGACTTATCCAGCAGCACGAAAGACGACGAGGACCACAATTATGATGGTGATGATGATGATGACGGCGTCGAGAAACAAGGAAGTAGTAGTTCTGCGCTGGCGATAGAAAATGAAGACGACGATCGACAAGATTCCGTCGCGGTGAGATAGGCAACAGCGATTGCGATGGGAACGTACTAAGGGCACGTAGTGAAGAAGAAGGAATCATTTATTTGTGCAGTGAGACCCGCCGGGGTGGCTTAGTCAGCTAAGGCGTTGCGCTGCTGAGCACGAGATCGCGGGATCGAATCCCGGCCCCGGCGGCCGCATTTCGATGGAGGCGAAATGCAAAAACGCCCGTGTGCTTGCGTTGTAGTGCACGTTAAAGAACCCCAGGTGGTCAAAATTAATCCGGAGCCCTCCACTACGGCGTGCCTCATAATCAGAACTGGTTTTGGCACGTAAAACCCCAGAAAGAAGTATTTGTGCAGTGAGACAGAAGAAGAACGTGTTTAAAGGAAGCTATTGCACTTCAGCGTGTGCTTCAGTTTATCCAGGGGAAATTTCGCGCTGACTGGCGATTGATATCACCTATATAGTGAGTGAGTGAGTGAGCGAGCGAGCGAGCGAGCGAAACACTTCCATGAATGGCTGGCAACGGCGTTATACACGCGTCACTGCTTTGTTGATTTGAACATATTCACGGCGTTTGTCGGCGACTTGCGCACTGCACCACACTCTTACATGGATAAAGACATAATGAATAAAGGGACAAATTGGAGGAATGACAGAATTATAAGGCAACAGCACACTCCAAGTTTAGCAAGTAAAGAATTACAGGAGCCGGATGACCCAGCACGCACGATGGTTCAGTATCAAGGATAAGGATAAACGTCAAATAGCCTCAATCAACTATAGCTCCGATCAACGAACGAGTTCTTCACGGGATACAACACTGACCTCTTAAACTTTGTTCGTGGTTTGCATCACGCCCTCTGAGAGAGACGATGCGTCTCCGCTCTGGGCTCGACCGAATGAATTTGCGCCGGCGGGCTCCGATAAGCAAGCGCCCTGCTCGGCCGCGGAGCACAGCGCGCGGCGAGCGCGCTAATTAAACTTCGAGAATGCCGGATGGAGTGCCGACAATCGCTTGAATAGTCGCGTTTTCCAGGCGCCCTTCCACCCTGCCACAGGCCTCATCGGAAGAGTTGCGCCGCGCCGCCCGCGGTGCCCAACTTGCAAGACGCCCGATTCAGAAAGTGGAAATCGACTCGAATGTCGACTCGCGGGAGATGAATGGAGGGACTCGGAGCGACCGACGCTGAATTAATTAAGGCAGCTGGCAGCTCCGGCGAGGCCGACGATGCGGCGCTCCTTCTCTCGGCGCGCGCGGCGGTGAGCTCCGGACGAGCCTGCATGCAAAGGTCTTCTAGACGCGCATTCGTCGTAGTTGCCGTTGTAGTTCGATGAACTTCGAGTGGCGTTTGAATATACGAGTGGCGCCTGAACTTCGAGTGGCGTGTTACTATAGCTGGAATACCGTAAAATAAGGATGGCGTTTGGAAGAGCTTGGGATCTTCAACCGCTCACTAAACTCACACCGACCTTATATAAAAAAGCGCTTGTGTACTTAAATTTAGATGCACATTAAACAACCCCGTGCAGGCGGTCAGAATTAATCCAGAGTCCCCCACTGTACCCTCCTCACTACCTAAAAAGAGGTAGGCATGGAAATGAGTAACTGTTTTGAAAACATTATTTCTCGAGATTTCAGGAGCTCGTTCAAAATATGGCGACATAAAAGCAAATCTGAAGCCAGAGAGGAGTCTCGGCGTCAAATGCGGACACAAGTTGTCAAATCATCTCGTGAGTAGCTCGTAGGCACTTTTTCATTTCTTCCTTTTTTTTCTTGTTTAGGCCGCCGTCTCAGACGAGATATGGCCCCATCCTTCGAAAGCAGGGTAAACCGTAATTCAGGCTGACAAACTCGCGTGATTTGAATGTCTTGCAGTTTTTCGCTCAAGAGTACTTGGCTTTAGAAAACGTTAGCCCATAAGCGTCAGTGTTTTGTTGTTTCCTAGTGCAATAGTGCTTTGACGGAAGAAGCAGGAATAGGCTGCTGTGAGAATTTGTGAACAGCATTTACACTACATCAAAAGAGCAAGCTATGATTTTTGCTAGCACGTTGTGGCTCAGAACATAATCCAAAGCAGATGTTGCAATCTATGTGAAACGATGATTCAGTCAAGTGGTGCGCTTTAAGCTTTGTACAACTAATAGCGATGCGTGTACAGTTGACCTTACTTTCATCTTATGTAGCGTGCAGCCAGGTTTCGTCAAATCTTTATGTTTATCCACCATAAAGACCAAACTTTATTCTCATGCATATTTTACGTTTATGCACTACGCCGCTCATAAGCTCTCACGAAATGCACATACCAAATCAGGCGGATGCAACTTGTGAGACTAAGCAATGCCAAGACTACGAAGGCGATGTACGATGCCTGTTGAGGAAAGAATTACGATGGCAAGTGTGTGAGCACACATAAGTACGACTCATATCATTTATGCATTCTGTACTTCTTGTGTCCCAGAGGAACGTGTAAATTCTGGAGGATTGGTGAATAATGCGCACGCATCCATTGGGACACACCGAATGGCTTAATCGAAGTAAATCAAGTAAGTAAAAAAATTCGTTGAATATATTGCGCAACTCCATTAAGAGATATGTGTGTTTGAAAGATACCCAGGAACCAACATTACACGTGCAGGCTTTATATGAGAACTTATTTTATTATTACGCAGAACAGAGGTAGCCTTACCTGCACTACATTGTCGGTCAGCATATCGGGGTTATGCATAAGCCACTGTTTCTTGCCTTCGCATATACACTGTATATGTACAAATAAATCCGCACAAATACCGGCTAACCCAGCAGCAGCCACGTCAAACTCGGTAGGGTAGGCAAATTAACAAACATTCGCTTTAAAATACAGGCAATCCACTCAGTGGATGCCACGTCTTCCTTTATGTGTTTATTTTGGCAAAAGATGCGTGAGAGAGAAGGAAGATGAGAGCAGGCGCTCCACCAGCAGTGCCATGCCTCTACCGCGTGGTTTACAACTGTCGCATTCAAAGCAATACCGACGAACTGCCAGACGACGGTTGTCATCGAGAAGACGACACCAGGGGTCACATAGAAGCAAGGGCAACGGCGCGCACACATGGCTCCACTTCCGTACCACGACGCTAGTGAAAACAAGCCAGGCCGTTCGTCATTTTCTGACATGCGCGTGGCAAATGAGGGAACAATTGCCTGACGTCCCACATTTAGTGGGTGCTTCGACGCCGAGGTTCTGGCGTCCTTTACACCGTTGCGAGGCAGCGATTTGTCAGATTTGAGAAGCCCACTGCACCTAATTGGTGTAAAGTGCGGTGGTTAGGCTTTCACTAGCAGCTTTGTACTGAAGTAGGGCTGGTCAAATTTCTTCTAACGCTTAAGCTTTAGTAGTGAGAGCCCACGTCGTGGCCTTTCAACAAGAAAAAATGAAACAGCACTGAAAGTAATGAAACCCACAACTCCCAGATGTCCCTTTGCGCAATAGACGTGACCCAAGATGAAGGTAATACACACACACACAAGGCGCTACAACATAAATCCTGTCGCTACAACACGACACGCAAGTCCCGCCGGCACCGAGTATACCATCTATTTGTTTACTATATGGTTTGTTTTCGTAGAAGATAGTGCAGAGAAGCGCGGTGTTGTGCTCCTATAGCCCGAGACGCACAACTTGTTGTCAACGCAGCACCGTGGAAAGGAACAAATGGGGGAACGGAAGGATTGTCCGTGAAAAGACGACGCTGTGGGGGTCGCGTCGAAGCCGTGCCAAGAACGCGCACACGTGGTTCCACTTCTCCTCCGTCAAAACGAGCCAAGCCGTTCGTCAGCTTTTGTGACAAGTGGCAAATGAGGGGAACAAGAGCCCCGATGGCGCACTGCTCGTGTCGGAAGGAACGCCGAAGGGTCGGGGCGTCTTCTTTTAGACGCTCTTTACAAAAGGGGGTTGGAAGGAGCGGAGAGAAAGGGGTCGTTCTAATCGTATTCGAAACACGTGCGCGGTTTTTCTTTGGGCTTCCACAAACGGGCGTCCTAGCTAAACCGCGTGTTGGGAACCGTTCGCATGCAGCGGCACGCTGGGCCAATTACGCGGACAGTTAACGAGCAGCAGATGTGTCTGTGCGTTCGTATATGCACGCGCTTGTCGTTCGCCGAGTCATTCTTGCGAGCAGAAGCAGCTCTCCTTCCGTCGTGGCCGCTTGGTTTCAATGTCGCGAAACGGGGACAACAATGACCGCTGTTTGCATATTGAGCACTTAGACGAAATCGCTTTCAAGTGTGCTGCTGGGGCCACCTTCCTTTCAGTAGTATTATTGCCCGCTTTTGTCTTTGCAGACAGTCGGTGGGCAAGTCGTTGTACGCTTGAAGTGCTGCTTTGTTTCACGCGGAAACGCAAATAGTGCTCTGCGGCGAAGAAGGTGCTGTACTGAACGCCTGAGCAAAATGATGCGTTCCGATAAAAGAAATAAAGCAATAAGATGGTTGATGCCGTAAAGGGAGAACAGAGCGAGTAGAACAGCAAGAGGAAGGAGATAATAGCCGGAGAGCTAAGTGAGGACGCATAATTGTTGTGGGGGCATATTATTGTTGCAGTAACTTACGTCAGAAAAGCGACGTGTCGGGCCGAGTTTGCATCATGTCCTTGAGTGTAACGACTGAAGCATGTAACAATGGCAAGTGCCATGCAACGTCATGCAGTTTGCGGCGGTCAGTGACCAAGTCGCAATACCACAAAATAAACACGAGAGACTGCAAGAATTTGCGTAATAGTTTGCTTTGGCAACAAATAAAGTTATTCGCTTTCAGTGCCAACACACACACACACACACACATAGAGAGAGAGAGATAAATGTAAGGGAAAGGCAGGGAGGTTAACCAGAGGATACCTCTGGTTGGCTACCCTGTACTGTGGAAGGGACAAATGGGTATGAAAGAGGAAAGGCGCTGGCTGTCACAGCGTCTGTGAAGGTGCCCCATAGCCATAAATAATGTCAGAGTCCCACGGAGACACAAAACGCCACACAGTGCACAGTCACAATTTGTCGATCCAGAGCATCTAATTGTTGCCGAGATCGAACAACGACGCTCTAGGAAATGGCCGAATGAAATGTCAATTTTAGTTGGGAAAAACATCAAAACTCGATACTGCAACGTGAAGTGAACTTCTGCCGGCGATGCATAGTCGTGTGCGGTTTCACTAGTGCTCTTTGTTAGCACGGTCGCAGCATCGCATTTTTCAGAGGACTCCCCGCAAGGGTCTGCATGGCTCGTACGCCTGGCATGTTACTCCAGGTGCGGGGTGATAATTACGGCATACCCAGTGATCACGCAAACACACAAACAGCACATACGACATGCATATACACGATGAATCTAATAAAAATGCTTTGTTAACGCCTGTAGACCTATAACGTCTCCAGCTTTTCATCAAAGTCAGCATTTCTCTCATCTTCTATACCTAGACTTTGCATGTGGTCCTCTGCGTTCAGCACGCGAGGCACCTAACTATCGCGGTACGTCTTGAGGCATTTGATATTCTTAAGACCCCCGATATATTTGAAGGCAGAATCGACTGAGTACCGTCGCCGTAATCGACAGAACTTAACATTTTGGCTAGGCTGGTATGTACATGCTCTTACTTTTTGTTCGTGTACCACCCGCAAAAGCATGCTATGGGCACGGCTAACGCGCGCCGTTAGGGGCTGTCTTCGGCATAAATGAGGCCTCCAATGAAGGAAAAAAGAAAGCGCCGAAGACACGAAACCTAGTGTAGAAATCACAGCAGTGTTTTGTCTGAAGAAGTGAGACGGCTTTGATGCGCGTGGATTTTTGCGTTCGTTATTCGTGGACTCCATCCCGTTGGACGCGTACCCACGGACGTATTCTGTGTAACAATTTTTTTCTTTGTTCGGTATTTTGATAGAATGTCCTTATCCGATTTAATTTTTTTCGCACAATGGTATGTGACACTTCTCCTACCCGTTTTTATTTTTTGGCATTCCGTGATACTGATACGTGGAAGGGGAGATCCATTTTTAAAGCGAAGGCGAGACCCATTTTTAAAGCGAAGCTTTCCTTATTTTCGCACCTCCGCCACCTCAGTTTCTTAATGGGGCATGGTATGCAAAAACACTCATGTATCGAGTTCTCGGTGCTTGTAATGAACCCCATGAGGACAATATAATTCGAAGTGTTCTATTACGACATACTACATTGCCCCTGTCTCTATTTTGGATGTTAAATGTTTTTGATCAATAAATCAATTAATTATTCAATCAATCAACCACTTAATTAATGATGCAAAACCTGGTGCTCTGACTGCGCGATTCGGATATTGGGAAGGCGCACTTGGTAAGATATATGGAAGGGAAAAATTGTCATCCACCCGAGGGTAGCATGAAGCTAGAAAGGAAACCCCTACGGGTTTCTCACACAGAAAGCTCCACCGCTTAGGAAAAGTTCGTCCTCGTCCGGGATTTGAACGTGGTACCAACGCCTTTCCTGGCCTGTCGTTAGCTAACCAGCTAACCAGAAGGCTTGCAAATCGCAGCGCGAGTGCTAATTAATCGACAACATGAAACACAGAGACACTGAAATTGGCAATCAGTTCTGAAAAATCCCGCAACGTGGAGAAAGGTTCATGAAAGGGAAAATTGTCATTCACACGAGTGTCATGAACGTTTCTACACCTTGCGGGGATGCCGTAGAGCTGATTGCCAAGTTCATTGCTAAGATGTAATATCTCTTCGTGCCGCCGTGCGGCGCGTCATGTAGCCGTCACAAACGCATACTAAACACAGTCACAACAGACTAGGAGCGCCAACAGAAATGAATGCAAAAGACAGCGAATATGTTGAAGCCTCATTGCAGAAGCAGCATCAAGATATGTGTGCACTGGTTAAATGAGAGCGCGAAGGGAAACGATTTACGGCAGATACGTATCGCCATCAAGAATAGACGTAAGTTTGCCTCCCCTGACGGTGCCGTGGAGGCATTTGCCGGAAAGACGTGCACCGACTTTATTTATTGATCGGTAACGAGAGAGGCTTACCGTTATCGTGATGGCGTGTTTGTTCACACGCACACAGTAAATACTGTCGACATGCTGACCGTTATTGCATTACGAACGAAGTGAATCACTAAGTGGGCTTCTCCTCTCTAAGTTGCGCATTGTGGGGAAGCTAGCTGTGACGAACAGTCGCCGAATACTCACATTCGCCTGAACGGACAACTCGGAGGCTCGTATCAAGTACCATGGACCGTATATTACGTAAATGGTCAGTCTGAAGAACGATCACTGTCCGGACGCCAAATTTCTGCCTTCCCAAAAAAGGATAAAGTGAAAACATCAATTCGGAATCAGTATATTGCTGTTCACCTAAGCCTAAATAATGTGGTGCTGTATATACCTGGTAAGCTGTTAAGCATAGCTTGAGCCTTCTGAATGAATTTTCAGTTTTGCTTTAACAGTTTTTGCTTAATGTTTGGTGCAGATTCAATTGATAGAGTTCAAAGACCCAAAGAAACACTGGCTGACAGATCCCGTTGAGGGAGATGGGATGGGCAAAGAAGGGGGGGGGGGGGGGGGGCGGTATTGGTGCAGTTGCTCCTCCTTAATAGTTTGGCTACCTGACTTCATAACATGCACCAAAAGTTAAGCATATATAGGAGTGTTATTCATTTCGCTTCATCGGGATTTTGCCGCTAAGGCTCGACAGCAAACTCGCTGGCCCTGTCCTGTAGCAACCAAGCTTCATAGGTAGGAAACGGCGAACAATAGATACGTGGAACTATAAGAATGAACAGGCATTCATGCTCGATTCAATCGTGAAAGGGTGAAATCGTCATCCATCTGAGAGCATAGCAGAAAACTATCACGCTGTTCGTTCGTAAGTGGGCTCGCCCATTGGCTGGTTGCCTTCCCTAATAGTATTCCGAGCATCAGGATTGGCTAGAATTTTCTCTAGCGAAAAATTACAGCGTAAGGCCTTTTTTGAATACGGGCCCTAATTTATTTCTCGTTTAGGAAACTTTATCCACCTGGCGGGTTTCCGCAGAACTGATTTGCCACAATCGTGATCGGTTATGCCGAATCGACCTTGTCCGCAAACTTCAAGTGTATAAAGCTGGGGGACCTCAGGTGGGAGAACAACCCGCCAGAACCTTAACTTCCCTATAAAAGTTGGTTCACTGTAATGACGTACTAGTGCTGGTGGAGATATTCTTATAGTAATTAACGGAGTAGAAATTAAGATATCCTCGCTGTCGTCGCCACCGGAAGCTGCAGGACGCGTGTAACTGCGTGTGTTGCGCCCAATTTTTCTTTAAGCCCTCACTACTGAGCGGGCATCTTGCTACACACTGCCGGCGTCATTTGGGAGAATTAAGATAAGCGACCCCTGTTTATGATGTCATAAACAGCGTCTGATACTGCCGCGTAATTTGTGGTCTTGCTTTTATATTAGGAAATCTTGTGTCAATGGTATACAGTATCGCCTTGTGTATAATGCAATGCAGTTCATGCATCTGCAACAGCGACAGAGAGTTTGATGAGCTTTAAAAGTACTTACGGCATGTTCATACTTTGCTGCAAGAAAGATAATTGAGCTGTCAGCTTTGTGTTCATAACAACCTGCAACCAAAGGAGTGGGGCTTTCCAGTAAACATGAAGTCAATATAGTGACAGGCGGTGTTGTCTTCAATTTTGGTGCTCGAAAAGGAGGTGGGCGTCCCATCTGTGCTGCGCGAAGGAGCAAGCTTGTGATTTTGGGACTAATATAAGAAAATACGACCCCCTTCATTGGCGTAGGCGTTGTGAAGAATGTCAAACGAATTCAACGAGACCGACGTTTGCCTTTCAAAACAACCTGTAAAAAAGAGGGGACGGAAAACCAGTGCATACATGCGTCTGCAGTTCCTGCTCAAACCATCCATCCATGGCATCAATTTCCTTGCAAAAAAACAATTAGTGTGTTGTTACAAGTGTTCAGCGGTATCAAGAATAGACGTACTAAACACACTGCTCTCATTGTGAAACCCTCTGATATGGTCACAGTGCGCCAAACAAAGCCTTCTTTCTTTCTTTTTTCTTTTTTTCCCGTAAGATCGTAAGTCACTATACGCAAGCGTGTTACAGTATATAATGCTGTGAAAAAAAACCCAACCTGTGGAAAGACGTGCGCACTTGCCGACAGATGCTGATACATGTCCCAATCACCAGCCTTCCGAATTCCGGGTAGGCGCACTTAGAGCCCCCCTTTTGCTAAACTCGAAATTCTTCGAAACGTCTCTTTCAACGTTCTTTCCGCGAAGCCTTTCTGCGCGGTATACCGTGGGCGGATTGTGTGTGTGTATACAATATATACGCGGCCTCGAGCGAAGAGTTGCCGCCCGGCAGCGCGTTTCGTCCGCGGTAGAGATAGAGCGGCAGCGTTTTATTTGCCGTTTCCGACCCCGGGCCTCCTACTGCGAGCCGGGACCATTAATAACGGCCACGGCGGGACGGCGCGGCCTGCCAGATGGGCACAAAAGGAGGCTGGACGCCGATCGCGTTCTCCTCTGCCCGCTCGCTTGCCGCGTTCACTCGTTCATGCTGCGGCCATCGTCGCGGTTCCCAGGGCGCGCTGGGCAAACATGCCTGCGAGCGTGGACCACGCTACGCGGATGTGTGCCTCGATGTTAGAGTTTCTCGTTGCCGCCGGTGCTCAGAGTTTGGACGATGTCGCCCCTGTAAAATCTCGCGGCCGAGCTTGCGGGCGCATGCATATCAATCTTTGTGGGCGTGCGCCGTAGTGAACCGAAAGGAAATTATTGTATAAAAGTAATCCAAAGAAAGTTTATGCGATAACTATACTGCTTCTTTCTTCCCCGTTATTCACAGAAAGCATGCTGAATCAAAACGCATTGACACCTCTGGCGTGCAATCAGGCAGCTCCATCCGCGTTATCATTTCCACTGATAACGTTGATACGGCTGGAAGTCGGTGAAAGAGTGCGTCATAAACCAATCTGCTGAACATCCGACCCCAGCGGTTCATTGGATCACTGGCGCACATCCCATATGATTTGAAAGGCTGCCTTAAAGGTTTGCGGGAAATGCGATGCTTTAGAGGCAGCTCCAGACGGATGACCTGAAATGCAGCACGCAGTGCAGCGAGTCAACCACTAGCCGACGTATATAGAGGCGCAAGATCAAGATGTCAACTTGATCTCAGCCGACGTCACCGGGATGATGATGGAAGCTGCACGTTTTACACAGATTCACATGTGTAAACATGTTCCTGAGTTCGCTGCATGTCGTAGAAATATTGTGAAGTAGATTGCTTTGGTGCTTGGCAAGGCACCCCAGCGTTCTTCATAATACATGAGGCAGATGCAGATGCTACAAAGGTACTACAATGATCGTGTGGCTGGCGTGCACTGGAACGGCCAATGGATATGATTTTCAGAAATTGGCGAATGTGTTATTATGTCTGCTTCTTTGCTGGCAGGCAAGAAAGATGGTGCTGCGGGATCAAATCCCGGCCATGTCGGCCGCATTTCGATGCGGGATAAATGCAGAATACACCAGTGTACTTAGATTTAGGTGCAAGTTAAAGAACCCCAGGTGGTACAAATTAATCCGGAGTCCCCCATGCACTATACGACGTGCGTCATAATCAGATGGTGGTTCTGACACGTAAAATACCACACTTTTTAAGAAAGATGATGTATCATGTGAGGGACAGAGTAAGGTGCCGAATGTGCGCTTTCAGTGCATCAGCAGCAGTGCATATAGGCTTCGATAGACTAATCTCGGGCGATCGCATTTGAAGCCGTGCTCGTGGGAATACCAATATGTTCAGATGGCTTGGGGTTGCACACTTTAAAGTCCGCTTATATATGTCGCATAAGTATTCCCCAGTACGTGCAATGGTGCTGGTAAGCGAAGTAAGAAGTCTATGAGATGCCCACAGGCAATCTATAGATTGTCTCAATGAAATCTTCAAGGGTGGTTAACCGAGCCACGTGCGGGACCATGCACGCCGAATCTATAAACTTATCGCGCCGCCGGGAAGCAGAGATTGCAACGTAGAGCCAGCGCTTGCATGTATAGGCTCCCTACATAGAGCAGACGGCAACAGGCTTGCACAGCTCCACAGCATACAGCGAGCAGCAGCCGAGGAGACAAACACATCACGATCCGAGGGATCGCGCGGGCCGCAGGCAACAACCCTGAAACGGACGCATAACATATCGCGCGCATCGTCACTGTTCGCCGCGGCTCATGAGGCACGCTCCATTTAGCTGCAATGTGAGCACGCGGGCTCGCCTTCCTGCCCCACCGCGCAAGTCACTTGTTTTACATAAAAGGAAGGGGGCAAAAAAAAAAAAAAAGAACGGTAGGGAACATAACGCATACGCGTCATTGGCGCGCAACATCGCTCCCCCGGGGGTCTGTGTAGGAGAACAAAAGCAGAACGGAGCTGCATTTTTGTTTCCGTCGTCGCGTGCCGTGTCTGACAACTCTATATACGAAAGGCCAGGGTGTACGCATGGGAGGGGATAAATATATATATATATATATATATATATATATATATATATAAGGAGAGAGACGAAGAGCGGGTGCAGCGACTGTCCTTGAATATACATGCACATCTCTGAATTACTGCGTGTCTTCTGTTGCACAGGCTATTGTCGTGTATATATAAGGGTTGCGACAGGTTGTATGGTTTACGTTGTACACGCCTGTACAATCACGCTTATTCAGCAGTATACTGTTACAAACTGAGCGTCACACTATAGCTATAAATGAAGTTAAGTGGCTTCGATGCGCGAGTCCACATACTGCCAGAGCAACATAGCGCTTGCGGTAAACATTTAAGAGCTACAAGATTAACTTATGGTGCGGTTGAAGTGTACCCGTTCGTCTCCACAAACTGCCCAATTCGAAGCCACATCGATTGCTTAACTGGGCATACGTTTGAAAATTGATACTCTCGGCTGATCTGAAAGGTTTGAAGAAGAATCGCGGTATAGCAACAGGAACAACAAAGACAAAGAATGCTGTTATGGCCATAACCAAAGTACACTTTTAAATCACTCATGGTGAGAACGGATAAAAGCATATAACGCTGCAAACAATCTGGCGTCAAAGAACGATATTATACAGGCGGTTCCTGTTTGAAATCATGTATCATGCGGCTCGTGCATTGAAGGTATACATGCACGTCATTCGAGCCTTTTCCATCATATGAATTACACTGTTATTGTGTCAATTTACTTGCGCAACCAGTGGCAAACCTTCTTCTGGATTACAGGGAAATTAAAATATTCAATCATCGATTGTTTTTATTATATGTATGTTCAGGAGAGTTTGGTATCCTGGGTGATGTATTACTCATTTAAGCTTAATCAAACAGTGCATATTACGTTTAGGCCGGTTCATAACGAACAAGTAAATAATAATAAAAGGCATGCACATAAAAGCAGGATCCCGCCCGCACAATCTTCACACAAACTTCAAGTGACCGTATTATACGTCCCAATAAACACACATACAACAGCAAGTAATAACAGCAACGATGAAGCCTTACCTTCAGGCCGAAAAACGATAGGCCATCACCGATAACCCTTACGAATTTGCTCTAATAAATCCGCCTGTAAAGTAGTTTTCCTGTGTTCCCGGCATATCTATATATTTGAAAGAAGACCTCGCTAACAATGCATGTTGGACCGCTCGAATCCCGTACAGTGGACGGCAAGTCCCGCCACAGTAGTATTGATACCTTTCTTTCCTTCAGAGGGAACCACTTGAGGCCGAAAGGAACAGCGTAAAAAAAAGAAGAGCGCAAGCTGGTGCTCGGGAACTAAGAACACGTACGTGCCATGTAGCAGCAGAACACGGCTGCAACTCCGGGCGCCGGTCGAGAAACAGGCGCCGAGCCGGAGAGACAAATCGCCTCGGAGCTGCTGCTCCGCGCCTGCTTTTTTCTCCTTCTTGTTCTTGGCACACACACACACACACACAGCTTGTGCAGCCGCAGAGACTTTACGGCGCCATAAATCCGGTTTTTATTGCCATAACGGTGCCGCGTTCGCGCGCGCGTGTGTGTGTTAGCCGTTACCGAAGCAGACCATTTGACCTCTCCGCGGAATTATTTATCTCTCACGCTGCCTCCCCCACAACCTCTCCGCTCTCTTTCCAGCGTGGATGCCGCGGCGTCCACCTATCCAGGCTCACCCCCCCCCCCCCCCCCCCCTACAACCCCCCAGCCCCTCGCATTTTCCTCTTTCTCCTGCGGCGGCGTTGATTTTCGCCCGCGGTTTCCAGCGCACCACGGTCCTCTTTCCCCCTCTTTCCCCATATATCCCCCCCCCTTTCCTCCTCTTCCTCACCTCATTCTGCGCCCGCGCTCCCCGGGGCCTCGCCCTCGGCTCTTCGACTCCGATGGGCCCGAAATATTTGTCAGAGCCGCGGAAGGGCCCTCGCTTCGGAGTGATTTGTGTGGGAAAAAAGGGCCAAGCGCGGCGCGCCGAAAGAAGCGCCGGAGCTAGCGGCGCGGTTGAAGCCGCTTCGGCTTCCCGCCGCTGCTGCTGTTGGGCCCGGCGCGCGCCCGCGTGCGGTTCTCGTCCAAAAAGGGGCGCTGAGGACGCGGTAGGCTATATACGCCCTGTTTATAGCTCGTGCGGCACGTGGTACGTGTCGAGGCACTCTTTCTGTAAGAAATGTATGGACCGTCGAGTGACGGCGTGGTGGAGGTCCATGGGTGGTCCACGGGAAACGTGGTTCAGAGCGGTTCTTCTGCAGCATCTACGACGCGGGATGAAATCCACGTTTGAGGTTCGGACACTGAAACGGGTTGGGAAGAATAAAGTACCATTTTGCGGCGACTTTGTACGCTAAGCTTCTTGCTCGTACCAGATGTGGAACCTGCACCAGGGCAGCTTGTGCTTAACGGGGTGAAACGACTAAATTGCATTGGCTAAAGCTACCTGAAGTGGCGATTTGAGCAAGAATATATTTTCCTCCAGCGCTAGAGAGCGGGGACAGAAATTGAGTCATGTACTAGATCAGGTGATGATGAAAATGACAACAAAGATGATTAATATTTTGTATATATTTATATATTCATTACTTCGTTGCATACAGCATCTGATAACGCTCTGTGCATTTGTGGTGATCTCGTAGAGCTCAGCTTTCTCACCAGGTTCACACAACAGACACTGTGAGTTTCATCTCGGCAATCATTTATTCAGCTGCTTCTTTTCACATTCTATACAGAAGACGATGATCGCACGTACCCGCCAAGCGAGGGAGAACAATGTTGAGACGATAAATTTGTGATATACGTGGGAATCGACGCCACGTAGCGCCACGGTTTACCGTAACCGGGAGACACGCGCGTCGCCCGTGGAGGGGGTTTAGGCCTAGCCCGACTTCGGGACCGGAAAGGGAGAGACGGGAGGTTCCGAAAGGCGGCCGGAGGAGAGGAAGGGGGGGGGGGGGAGGCGTGGGTGAATAAAAGGAGGCGAGCTCGGCGCGCTCCCATAATGCCGTGCGCGCGTTTGACGGAGATGGATGGAGACCGCCCGGTCCTCGTCAGGATCTCTTCCACCCCCCTGCAACCGTCCTACATTTTTCTTTCTTGTTTTCCCCCTCTCTATTTGCTCGCATTATACTCTTTCTTTTTCTTTCCTCTCTCTCTCGCTCTCTCCTTCCTGATCCCCTCCTCGTGCCGTACAGCTCTTCCTTTTTCGCCTCCGCCGCGGCGCCTGAAGAGTACGTGCCGCGCCAGATTCTGAGGCTGGCCGGCCCATACAGCTCGGCTCTCTATTTGCATTCTTTTCTTTCATCGTCTCCGCGTCGTCCCCTGCGCCCTGCCCCCTTCTCTGTCTTTTCTCCCTCCCCGTGTGCGTCACACTGTGTTGGTTCGGAAAGGAAGCATACCCACCCGGCCTGCGGCTGCTGCTGCAGCAGCAGCACACCAACGCCCGCCCACGTCATGCAATCGAAAAATGAGTAGCGCCAAACGCACACTGCCGGTGATCGAAGCCTGCCCTGCCTTGCCTTGCCAGCACGGCTTTGCTGCTTTTACCGGGGAGGCGCGTCAGCGCCTGTCGGCGCGACGTGTGGGCCTCGGTGAGAATACACACAGTGTGGTGCAGACGTGCCTGCAGGATCATCGGCGTGTGTGCTGCGAAATCGTCCGTTGTGTATACATGTGCGCGCCAGTCTGCATGTGGCGACGTGGGTCGATCCCTTTGCATCGCGCGTGACGCCCCGCGTCGAATCTGGCGAGGATGTTGCTGTATAGTATTCGTCAGGCTTTTGCTCCCTTCGTCGTGGACGCTGGCCTGTCATGCGCGAGCGCGCTCGGTTCGCCCTGCCATAACACGCTACATGTGAGCTTGCGTATAGAGGAGAGTCTGTGTACACACTAAACCTAAACCCTGATTGGGCTGCATGCCTTCTTGTAGGTAGTGTGCGAAAAAAAAAAAAAAACGTGTAGGCTGCTAGCTCTATTGACCAGCCGAGAAGGAAAGCTAATCAAACGGGGTCATTCTCCGTATTCCGAATGAGTGTGGCCGGCAGTTCTGGTATATCGGCCCTGGGAAAACCATTCACGCTATTCAATTGCTTCTGGACATAAATTCAATCGAATACTAGAAAATGTCAACGCAAATATAGCAAAATCTTATAACGACTTTTTTGTAGGAGTAGTGAACGGGCCACTCATCGCATGCATCGGTAGGCAGTCCTTCGTAATAGGCATACTTAAACTGTTTTAAGGGAACGTCCTGGCCTACGAACGTTGAAATGCGCTTGCCGGGAACTAATTCTGCAGCGATATCCACGGAGAACAGCTGCATTTATTGCGTTATTCAGAAAAAAAAAAAAAACATTAGGTCTCCAGCTGGTAAATATGGTTCGAGATGGCCTTTGCTGCCCCAAATGCGTACTTGCGCCACTACTCTCTCTCTCTCTCTCTCTCTCTCTCTCTCTCTCTATATATATATATATATATATATATATATATATATATATATATATATATATATATATGAGATGTCGTAGCCCTTGCAGGACACATAAGCTGTACATGCATGTCACTGAGCCGTGGGCGACTAGCAGACAGGACGATGAAAAATAGGGCGAGTTGGTATTGATTCATGACTGCAACAGCGTCACTAGACAAGGACTAAGAAAAGAAGGGGCCGTGTGGTCTTAGTACTTGTCTAGTCGCGCCATCGCAGCAAGCAGACAGGGCTCGTGAGAACATTGAATCCTTCTACCTAGTGATGTATTTCTGCACATATTGAATATATATTTAACAGGAACAAACTATATATATATATATATATATATATATATATATATATATATATATATATATATCCAGATGTAGCAATTACAGCACATGCGTATTATTCAGTGTTTATCTCCAAATTATCAGTTATAGCTTAAGTGACAGGCTTCAATTAGTATGCAGAGGCAAGAGCAGTCAGTGGCGTAGAGCAGGTACCAAAGCGCGTAATCACGCAATTTAATGACCAAGAACAAGTTTGCATCCTCAGTGAAACGTACGATCGAGCATCTCTTGCCTCTCAGAAATTAAGTCGTCAAATGTTTAGTGTGATTGCTCTGTACACCATTCATAAATCTGTGGCCATGTTCATTAAAACCTATTTCAATATAATTGTTCGCAAGAGCAAGTTCCAGCCAATCCTGTTGCGTATGCTGGACTTAATATTGACAAAGGTGGCCAACCAATACCAAAGAGCATTTACGACCAAAAAGACATTGTGAATTCTGCCCCGGATTACCTAGCTATACCAAGCACCTTTACCACGCAAAAAAAAAAAAAAAAAAGAACGAAGCAAGACAAAGAAGAAAAAGTGAGACAGCAGAAGTAATGGGATGCTACCCGTGAATCAACATGTGAGCATAATGAGCTTCGTTGTTCGCCCCAAGTTTAACCTTGCATTTCACGTTTATTTCCGCCCTATCTTTAATTCTCTACCGTACGGCGCTCTGCGTTCCCGGAAGTCGTTATCAGCTTTACTCATCAGCTGTAGTCTTATCTGCCGTCATCTCAAAGACTGCTTGAGAGTAATAAAGTACAAAGGGTCGCGAATGTTTCCGTATACTGTAGGGCTCAATGCGAGTCACAGACGCGTCCTAAAAATTGAGCTCCGGCAATGAGGACTTCCTGTATGCAGTAGCGCGTGCGGAAGCTAGAAGCTGAGGTTCTGGCGCCTCGCAGCCCGAGCTGCTGCGACAAGCAGCGTTCTGCTTCGTGCGCGGATGCGCGTGTCTCCTACAACATATGGCGACCCCGAGTTCGTGGCGGGGCCGCTGGACCAAGACTGCTGGAAGTAGCAGCGCGCGAGACAAACACACAAGCCAGGCATTCAGTCGCCAGGACGTGTCAGTCACATTTGCGGCGAAGGGCACGCGAGGCGACATTCCTGCCGTAGGCTATACGCGCACATGGAATCTAGGCCAAGTCGCGTTGGCGAACGCGAGAAATTCGCACGCAGCGTTGTCTGTTTATTTTTGTTGTTTTTGGTCCGAAGAGAGAAAGCAGCGGGTTTTTTTTTTTGCCTCTTATACGCTGACGCCACAGAAGGACTCGCGCGCACAGAAAAGCACGAGTGCGCGCGCTTGTGCGAGGCCGTACAGATGAATTCGTAAAGTTCATTTCATGCGCAAAATTCAATTCATCAACATATTCTCGGCTCGAAAACTCTGGAACAGTTTCCAGGTTGAGGCTTGGTGCAATGTTTTGTTTTGTTTTCCAAGTCATTTTCATCACACATGGCGCCTTAATGAAGTGGTATAAAACACATGCTTCCAACCACTTCACCAGATGGGCCACTTGAAGTATGTTTTAAATGTGAGCAGTTGAACACAAAAGAGAACGGACACCGCGCTGACTTGCGACATGTTTATTTACAAACAGATATATAGAAACAGAGATAAACAATGAAGAAAACAAGCAAGAAAGAATTGCCAATGCCAAAGACGTTAACGCGTAATGTTCCCAAGCGACAGATCTACTTGCTTCGAGGACTTACCCTGTAGTCGACTGATAGCAATCACCGTGCAAAGTCATTGTACGCTTCAAATTCAGGCTACAGCTACACTGCCAACGATGAAAACAAATATAGTGTTTCCGTTCCTTCTTAAGCTGCGTATGCACGTTCAATGTTGTTCATGTTCTTGTGCACTTGCCCTGGATCATCATCATCATGATCACCATCAGCCTATATTCATGTCCACTGCAGGACGAAGGCGATCTCTCTGATCTCCAATTACCCCTGTCTTGCGCTAGCTGATTCCAACTTGCACCTGCAAAATTTCTAATTTCATCACGCCACCTCGTTTTCTTCCCTCCGCAACTGCGCTTCCCTACCAATGGCACCCATTCTGTAACTCCAATCGTCCACCGGTTATCTACCCAACGCATCACATGGCCTGCCCAGCCTCATTTTTTCATCTTAATTTCAACTGGAATATCGGCTATCCCCGTTGCCTTTCTGATCCACACCGCTTTCTTCCTGTCTGTTAACGTTAGGCCTAAAATTTTTCGTTCCATCGCTCTATGCGCGGTCCTTAACGTATTCTCGGGCTTCTTTGATAACCTCCAAGTTTCTTCTCCTTAGTTTATGCCTGCAGAATGGAATGATTGTGCACTTTTCTTTTCAACGACAATGGTAAGCTCCCAGTCATGATTTGGTAAGGCCTAACGTATGCACTCCAACCCATTTTTATTCTTCTGTAAATTTCCCTCCCATGATCAGTTAGTAATTGACCTAGATAAGTGTACTCTTGTACAGACTCTAGAGGCTGGCTGGAGATGCTGAATTCTTGTTCCCTTGCCAGCCTATTGAACATTATCGCTGTGTTCTGCATACTAATCTTCGACCCCACTCTTACATTTTCTCGCTTAAGGCCCTCAATCATTTGTTTTAATTCGTCCCCAGTGTTGCTGAACCGGACAATGTCACCTGCAAACCGAAGGTTGCCGAGATATTCACCATTGACCCTCACTCCTAAGCCTTCCCAGTGTAATAGCTTGAATACTTCTTCTAAGAAAGCAGCGAATAGCATTGGAGAGATTATGCCTCGTTTCCTGACCCCTTTCTTGATAGGTAACTTTCTACTTTTCTTGTGGAGAACCAAGGTGACTGTGGAATCTTTGTAGATATTTCCCAAGATATTCACGTATGCATCCTGTCCTCCTTTATTACGCAATGCCTCCAACTACTGGTATCTCGACTGAATCAAATTCCTTTTCATAGTCTATGAAAGACATTTAGAGAGGCGGATTGTACTCCACAGATTTATCAATTACCCGATTGAGGACATGGATGTGATCCATTGTAGATGATCCCTTCCTGAAGCCAGCCTGCTCTCTTGGTTGATCGAAGTCAACTGTTGCCCTGATTCTATTGGAAATTATCTTAGTGAATATATTATACAATACTGAAAGCAAGCTACTGGGCCTATAATTATTCAATTCTTTAACGCCGCCATTCTTATGGATTAGTATAATGTTGGCATTCTTCCAGGTCTATTGTACACTTGAAGCCCTGAGACATTGCGTATAAGGGACCGCAAGCTTTTCAAGCATATCTCCTCCATCTTTGATTAAATCGACTGTCATTTCATCTTCTCCTGCCGCTTCTCCCCGGGTCATGTCTTTCAAGGCCTTCTAACTTCATCGCTAGTTATAGAAGGAGCCTCTGTATCCGTTATCACTACTTCGAATGAAATCAGCTTGGCTGCCTTGGGGACTGTACAGGTCAGTATAGAATTCTTCCGCTGCTTTTACTATGTCATCAAAATGGCTGATGATATTACCCTGCTTATATTTCAGTGCATACATCTTGCCTCGTCCTATGCCAAGTTTTCTCCTCACTGACTTCATGCTGCGTCCATATTTTACGGCTGCCTCAATCTTTCCCACGTTATAATTTCGAATATCCCTTACTTTTTCCTTGTTGACGAGTTTTGACAGTTCAGTGAATTTTACCTGATCTCTTGAGTTGGACCCTTTCATGCTTTGCCGCTTCTTTATCAAGTCAATTGCTGCTTGGGAGAGCTTACCTACTGGTTGCCTTGCTGCCTTACCTCCCACTTCAATTGCTGCTTCTGCAACCAGCCTAGTTACGGTTTGATTCATTAGCTATATGTTATCTTCATCTTCCTGTTCTAATGCTGCATATTTGCGAGCACCAGTCCTAAATTCGTCTCCTTTTACCCTTACTGCGTCTAGGTTGGCCTGTTTCTTCTTGACTAATTTTTCTCTTTCTCTCTTCAAATTGAGAGAAATCCTAGACCTCCCTAACCTATGGTCACTGCATTTTACCCTACCTAGCACATCTTTCAATGCACATCGGCAGTGAGCATGAAATCTATATAATTTCTTGTTTCTCCAATACGACTTTTTCCAGGTTCACTAAGGTATTAATTATTGGAGCCCATTCCATTCCTTGAATTCTATCAACATCTATACTCTAGCGTTCCTAGAATCGATGCCCTAGTTGCCGACTGCTTTTTTTCCCAGCCTGCTTTCCCCCCACTTTTGTACTGACGTACATCGTGGCTGGAGGATGGAGCATAGGGTTGTACTACCTGTATTCTATAGCTCCTATTCAGCTTTATTACGATGACCTCAACCCTCTCATTAATGCTGCAGAATTCATCAATGTTACCTGCTATGTCCTCTTGGGTTAGAAATTATACCCCGTATTCTCTGTTATTTGGAAGACCTCTGTAGCACAGGACGTGGCCGTTAGTCAGCATTGTATAAGCGTCACCAGTTCTTCTAACCTCACTAAGGCCAATAATATATCCCACGCAATGCCTGACAATTCCTCAAACAGCCCTGCTAAGCTTGCCTCACTCGAGAGAGTGCGCGTATTGAACGTTGCCAGGCTCTGTTTCCAGTGACGGCCTGTCCGAGCCCAGAGATTCTTATAGCACCCTCTGCCGCGTCGCAGGTCTGACCGCAGCCTTGGTCAGGTGCTCCGCAGCAGCTGGAGACTGAGGGCTATGGGTTAATAGCAGGACTCATGAGGGAGGTAGAGGGCATGGAGGGCAATTTCTGTTCTAGTAAGGGAGCGCCTTTGTTGAAGCTTAGTGGGCCTTCCTAATTTGGTTGCACTTGGACTAGTATATCCTCACTAGCTCTCGGAATGCTATTTTTTGTCGGTGTCAGGCGCCATTTCAAGCCTGAAACTATAGTGGACTGGAGCAGGATTCGAATTTACGACCTTCAGATGAGAAGCCCAGTGTTCTATCTCTGCTCCACGCCCCCACCCTGTGTTACGCTGCTCTAAATTGAAGATGATCAACGAACAAGCCCACATTATGAAATCTCACACTAAATCTAATATAATAGAATGTAGTGCCCTTTCATTAACACACAATCAAACCGCACATTTTGACATCGAGCCATTGCATTGTTTCTCCTGTCATGTTTCATTTTTATGTTGTTTGTCATAATATCACCGAGTAGTTTGGCACAATGTGTGAACCATACCAGCCTAGGTCGTCCATACCAATAGTATACCTGCGTTTGTGCTCCGAGCACTCCAGCTGCTCCACACAGAGAAGGGTGAGTGCAATCACAGTCACTACACCAGTGTTTCGGCGTACAAAGAGCTGTAGACAGCTGGGCGCTGGAGTATAGGTAAACTGACACTGGCCCAGACCAAGCCACAGGCCTCGTGGTGCATGAGCATTTCAGTGGCAACGAATAAGCCGGTAAGCCCTAGAAAATTGGAGTTGAACCAAGTAACGTACTCAATGCAACATCGTGCTGACTCAGCAAAATTTCTGTGGTCGTCACGGACGAACAAGAAAAAGTATTAATGCATGACCTAGAATATGGAAAGAACAAAGTCTACAGATATTAAAAGGAAATTTTCAAAAACTTGAGAAATTTGTAATAGCAAAATTAAGTGCGATAGGTGCAGTATAAGTGGAGGCTGGTGAAGACAAAGTGCGTACAGAAGAGAACCGACGCAGAACCGAGTCAGAGCAGTCCTTAAGTGCCCGGATGAAGACGTAGCCCATGCAGAAGCATCGAGGGAAGCGGGGCGAGTGAGAACAACCTGTTAAGTGCTTGTCGCAATGGGTGACTCAAGACTGTAAAGTTGAAATTTTACGACAAGTAGGCACTTCACGTTGTGAAGGGGGCTCAGCTGGTGTGGGAGTTGTAAACGTGAAGGGGAAAACCCTCTTCTTCCTTAACTTTGGGACTCTCCCGACACCACTTGCCTCTCCGTACTCTCTCTTTCTCTCTGTCTCTCTCTTATATTTTTGGGAATTACGAGCCATCCATTCACTCCACCTTTCTTTCGGTTGCAGACTTTTAATTGAAATTAGGGTTAAACAGTTGTGCATCGTTATTTTGATGCTTGGTTAACTGAATACTTATATTATGAATGATTTTTGCAGGAAGAAATATTTCTTGTCGGTTTTTGCCTCATTAATACAGAAAATTGCTACCAAGAGCAATTCCAAAGAATCCCATCTGCAGGTACGTCACTCTCAATAATGGACAATGTGAGATTGGTTAGGCTAGTGTAAATACAATTATCCTAATCAATATTGTGCATCTTGAATTTTGAACGCTGAACAGCTTTGAAAAACAGGATGCAATTAAACTTCTTCAAGTTCACATGCGTTATGCCGCCAGAGTGGGTTTCTAGATCCCCCGTATGAGGAACACAAACAAATTACCACAAATTGAAGACCAGTATATAAGTGTTATGGTTCGAGAAAGAAACTAAAGTTTTCTGGCAGTATGCTGATATGGTCATCGGAAGCTTCCAAATTGCTTCATGCATGGGCGGACCGGGCAGCACCATCGGCGAATTCATCACCGGCCACGCCGGTGTCACCTGGCAGCCACCGAAATGTGATGCCACGTCCTTTGTCGAGAGCTTGATAGTGATAGCCTTTTACGAGCGATACCAACTGATCGTGAGTCCTTGGATGTACGTATGGCAGATTATATACTCCAAACTAAAGGACTGCTTTGGAGTCGCAAAATATGACCGATTTGTGATAGTGTTCTTGCAGGACACTATTTTCAGCGACGCACATGGCAGCAAGCACTCTTGCGGTTTATGCTGTCATCCTGAACATGTTTAAACTTGATTGTGACAAGTGCAGCCGGAATGACAACGCCAACTGTGGTGCTGGTGGACAAAATTGACCCATTGGAATAGCCAATGGGCCAATACCCATTGGCCCATTGTTTCATTTAAATTTTAGCAATGGAAATAAATAAATAAATAAATAAATAAATAAATAAATAAATAAATAAATAAATAAATAAATAAATAAATAAATAAATAAATAAATAAATAAATAAATAAATAAATAAATAAATAAATAAATAAAGAACGATAGAAAGAAAAAAGATATGCACTCGGTACCCATACATCTCATGTAAGATTAATAGCGCCGTCTGTTTCAGAGCCAGTATTGAGTGACCTATATCATCTTCCTAAACCCCTGAACGGTAAGACGAATGCGAATCTGTTGGAGACACCACTGATACAGGGATATTAATGCCTTGATACTGCTGTGTAACATGACGTATGGCGGCATTTATGAATAACTAACTTTCAAGAATGTATCTTGTCTTCTTGAGACCAATAAGGACAGGTGGCGTTCGGGAATCCAGGAAAGAGGAAAGTACGCTCTGAGACACCAACAAGTCCGTTTGTTCGGATTGGATGATATTTCGCGAGCACAATTTTTGTATAAGTTCAAGCGCATCAATAAAGTTCCAAATACGTGCACACTGCCTCGCTTTGTGAACTCCGCAATGTTAACAAGACGCTTTGAAGCGACATATTGGGTCTGTTGGCTTACTGACCAAGTCACCGAAACATTTGACGCGTATGATTCCTCACGGGCTTTTTTTCACAGGAGAAGCGACTCGACACGAAACTTGACATTCGACCAAGCGATTTCGTTTAGTTGTTTACATTTTCTTTCTCCTCTCTGGCCAAGAGTGCTGGGGTAGCCTGTGTTCTAGAAATCTTTAAGGTTCACCGTTGGAGATCGCTTGCGTTAGATGGTCGGCCAATATGTAGAATTGTGAACGTGAATTAAAACTGAAAATGTGGCATAAAATTTGCTGAGTGACTGTCAGAGGTTGTCGTTCAATATGCTTTTTAACAACCTGCATGCGTGAATAAGCACAGTGTGCCGTGACACGGTGTGTAATGTTGGCTTACCATCCGAGCTTTCCGTCTCGTCCCTATTGCAAAATACAGTATCTAGTGCCCAGTGCAATGCCTCATTATGGGCCCAGTGTCGCGCGCTGGATGCTGGGACGCTGGCAAGGCGCGGCATACTGGGAGGTGCTGGCTGCGAGGTATTGGTGCGAAATGCAGCTCTAGAGCGAGAAATACGTGGTGCCGGGTATACTTTATACATTTTTTTCAAATACAGAAAGGAACAGTGAGCGTTGTAATGCAATAAAAGAAGTAAACATAAAGAAGCCCCAAGGATTCGAACCTCCAACCTACAGATCCCAATATCTTACCACTACGCCACGCCGATTCGAGATTACCAATTCATAATTTGCCATGTCAACACGCAGACACAGTTGCAGTCTTCCACAGACACCCCGCACAGACATGGTAGATGCGCTGTCGCCCCGCAACTAAACTTACGCCTGTATACGAACAAACAAGTCGTTGTCTGTATTGCATAGTATGCCTATAAGTGCTGCAACACTATTTTCTTTTTGCGATTGGTATGCTAACTCCGAAAAAAGCCTTAAATGAACCGCCAACGCGGGACGCTGTACGGCCAGTTACTGCCGATTTTGACAGCCGTTTCTTGTTCTTCGCGCAAGGGTAATGCAACAATTCCATAGCTCGAGAATGCATTTCAGTCGACACGTATGTGTAGTCACATATCTCCGTCAGAGAAGCGGTCGGTTAATGGGGCTGGCAGCCTTCGGCAACCGCATATATATATATATATATATATATATATATATATATATATATATATATATATATATATATATATATATATATATATATATATATATATATATTCATAACGCGTCAAATCGGCGCTCATCCCTTGTTGTGCTGACACTGTATACTATAAGCACGAAAGAATGGTCTGTTTAAAAACACCGATGGGAAAGCTGAACTACAGAGCGATTTCACCTCGTTAGACTTGTTGATTCCTCAGCCCAGACGGGCCGATAGAGTGTAGATGGACTCAGCGGGTACGGTAGGCCTAACCTTCGGTGGAAGTGAACGATCTCGGTGCGGGTACCTGATGAATGCGAAAATGTTTGCATTTGAGCTTCAGTACCTTTTAACTGTTATTTTTAGTGCACTATAGGGAAAGTGGAAGCGCACGGATCACCTGAGCTTCGTTGTCGGTGCAATAATATCACTCAGCGGCAGGCTTCCTGAGGTCCGTTCGAACGCGTCTGAACGGCTGCATGGGTTTCGTGTCGACTGCACAAAACTGCGACAACTGGCAGTCATCGCTTGCATACAAACGACTGAAAAACGAGGCGTTATCTGCGTTTGCGTTATTTCGTTCACGAATACAGCTATCCGCACACTCAAAAGGGAAATGCACAAAGCGAAAGTGATCTTCAGTGTCGCATATGCATGGGCAGCTCACGCACCTTTATTCCAAGCAGCAACACCGCCGACACGAAACAGACATTTATGACCCAAAAGTATAGCGCCACTTAGGACAGGATAAATCTGTATGAAGCATTTAATATTCAACAGCGCCTATACTGTGCCAGTGCGGCACAAACGAAGCCAGCGCAGTTTACAGTACGAGCAAGCGAGCTCCAGCGACAACCAGCGCGTGTACAGCGCACACCAGTGCGCCACAGCGTCATAGCAGTGAAACCAGCGTCTCGTCCAGTGTGAATCAGCTCTTATCCAGCGATCTCACCAGTGTCGCAGTGACTGCCATGCAGTGACTCCCAGCGTGCGCCAGCGTCCCCAGTGCCATCCAGTGTCACAAAAACGCACTGGCTTCACACTGGAAGGCACTGCAAGACACTGGTTTTTGCAATAGGGGTAGTTGTCTGTAATTGTTTTGTCTTCATCGAACGATTATTACAGCGAAGCTGTTAAGGGCTAGTTCCCCCAGGATCGTGTCCGCGTGAAGAAAAGCCACGTCACCTAGCGGGAGAGGAGAGGAAAAGACGAGCTCAACCCTGTGAGAATACTGTGAGAGGGTGCAGATGAAAAGGATAATGGGGAGGAGGGTTGACGTAAGTCGCGCCGTCCAATACTCACGTTGGAGGGGGAGAGCGTGAGGCGCGTCAACCAATCGCTGTGTACGAAAAAAGTTGTTCAACGGAGGAGTGGGGTGTGAGAGGAGTTCGCGTTAGCGTTGTTTGTATATACGGAGCTTTGGTGAATGACTATTGTCTGGGAACATCGTAGAAAAGCGTGAGGAACACGCTAGGAACGCCGTCGCCCGTGGACGCCGAGCCAGTTCTTTCTGAGCCGGGCATTGTATAGCCATCGTCTAAGTGTTAAAAAATACTCATTTTGCTACTCGGAGCCTGCACCGAGGCCTCTTTCCTGAGTACGTAGCGAAGGGTTTGGTTTACCATTTTGTAGCCAAATTCAACATAGCAAATCCAACCAGAGCGCCAGCTTCGCTGCACTTCCCTCTTCTCAGGGTGGAAGGGCTCTTTTATTGCTATAGCAATTATATGGACACTCCAAAGCAGATTTCTGCCGTCGCCGTCGCCGTCGTCGTCGCCGTTGCCGTGAGGTTCCGTATGACGTCAATGGAGATGAAATCGTCGCCGTGCGCCGCCGAACGCTGTATGTGCGAGTGAAATGGCGCGAGGGACGCGCTCTTTCACGGGGAGTGAACCCACGGCGGAGAACAAACGCGCGTTCTGCGCCGTGCTTTCTTAAGGGCTGCAGAAGTAGGCGTCTCTTTCCTCATTTACAATCACCATATATGTAGAGCAAACGCGCCTTCTTCCGACGCGCGAAAGGCGGTTGGGGGGGGGGGGGGGGGAGGGAAGGGAGGTGACGTTTAGCTGAGGCACCAAGTGCCTATTTATATCAGAGGCTCCTGCAGCAGTCGGCAACGCCGCACGCATTTTGTGCGAACGCGGGCAAAACGCCGACGGCGTCGACATTAGTTCTGCGTGTTGCCGGTGCTGCTGCATGTCCAAGTTTATACAGCTGATAAAGCTACTATCATTACTCGGTATAGCTCTCTACAAATTTGCTATCGCAATTGATGCTTCGCCTTTCAGGTGAAACTGCGACCACTTTTTTTTCTTCCTCGTGCGCCCTATCACCCCGGACACGTATCTATATACCGTATTTCTAAAAGGCTATTGCGCAATATAACCCTTTCTGTGTTTACAAACAGAGCTCCCCAAAAATATCCGGTCAAGTGCTCTGCAAGAACAAAACTTACAATAGCCTATAACTATATAGAACTCTCTTGCTGGCCCCAGTTTTGCTGTAGAGTAATAATTTTTTATAAGCGAGTTTTACTGCTAAGTGTAACTAGCAACCTACATACATGTTTAGGAAAATAACGCAGTTTCGCCTGAAAGGTGAAGCATCAATTGCGATAGCAAATTTGAAGAGAGCTATACGGAGTAATGATAGCAGCTTTATCAGCTGTATAAACTTGGACATGCAGCAGCACCGGCAACACGCAGAACTGTTGTCGACGCCGTCGGCGTTTTGCCCGTGTTCGCTCAAAATGCGTGCGGCGTTGGTGACTGTTGCCGGAGCTTCTGATATAAATAGGCACTTGGTGCTGCAGCTAAACGTCGCCTCCCTTCCCTCCCCCTCCCCCCCACGGCCTTTCGTGCGTCGGAAGAAGGCACGTTGCTCTACATATATGGTGATTGTAGAGGAGGAAAAGACGCCTACTTCTGCAGCCCTTAAGGGAGCACAGAGCAGAACGCGCGTTTGTTCTCCGCCGTGCGTTCACTCCCCGTGAAAGCGCGCGTCCCTCGCGCCCTTTCACTCGCACATACAGCGTTCGGTGCGCGGCGACGATTTCATCTCCATTGATGTCATACGGAACCTCACGGCGACGGCGACGTCGACGGCAGAAATCTGCTTTTGAGTGTCCATATAATTGCTATCGCAATAATAACAGCACTGAATAGACAAGGACACAGGCAAAGAAGGACACAACTGACTCACGTGCACACGCACACAGATCGCCGAGCGTTTAACCCATTGCGCCACAAACGCATTTGCAGAGAGCTACACAGACGTGCCTTATATCTAACTATCCTCCGTGTACCCGCGCTCTTGCTCGGGGCGATGCCGCCGCCTACGAGCAGAAAAAAGTTGTCGCAGTTTCACCTGAAAGGTGAAGCATCAATTGCGATAGCAAACTTGTAGAGAGCTATACGGAGTAATGATATTAGCTTTATTAGCTGTATAAACTTGGACATGCAGCAGCATCGGCAACATGCAGAACTGTTGTCGACGCCATCCGCGTTTTGCCCGCGTTCGCTCAAAATGCGTGCGGCGTTGGTGACTGTTGCCGGAGCCTCTGATATAAATAGGCACTGCGTGCCACAGCTAAACGTCGCCTCCCTTCCCTCCCCCTTCCCACGGCCTCTCGCTCGTCCGAAGAAGGCGCGTTTGCTCTACATACATGGTGATTGTGAAGGAGAGCAGAGACGCCTACTTCTGCAGCCCTTAAGCGAGCACGGCGCAGAACGCGCGTTTGTTCTCCGCCGTGCGTTCACTCCCCGTGAAAGACGCGCCCCTCGCGCCCTTTCACTCGCACATACAGCGTTCGGCGCGCGGCGACGATTTCTTCCAAATGACGTCATACGGAACCTCACGGCGACGGCGACGGCGACGCCGACGGCAGAAATCTGCTTTTGAGTGTCCATATAATTGCTATCGCAATAAAAGAGAAGTACTGCATTATGACACTAACGCGCACCGACAGTGAACGCTTCGGTGGTCTCAGCACTACGCCGCCTCGATGCCAGCATTCGAAGGGACGCTGGCATCAAGAAGCACTACCAACGCCACCTAGGTGGCGTTCACCGTACTCAGCACAGCGGAGCGTGGCCTCCGCAATTAGCTCTGAAAATGTTTCTGAAGTTGATCGCGGAGGCTGCTATGACGTCAATGGCGTCGCCGCGCCGAACGCTCGAGTGAAAGTTTCAGGGGGAGTGAACGTTCTGCGCCGTGCTCGCTTAAGGAGCTGCAGAAGTAAGCGTACGTAGAGCAAACGCGCTGTTTAGCTGCGGCACCAAGTGATTTATATCAGAGGCTCCGGCAACAGTGCCGCACGCATTTTG
Organism: Dermacentor silvarum; assembly: GCF_013339745.2. Classification (NCBI taxonomy): domain Eukaryota; kingdom Metazoa; phylum Arthropoda; class Arachnida; order Ixodida; family Ixodidae; genus Dermacentor; species Dermacentor silvarum. The sequence goes on along the minus strand of NC_051159.1, from coordinate 67,060,116 downwards.
AGCGAACGCGGGCAAAACGCCGAAGGCGTCGAGTTCTGCGCGTTGCCGGTGCTGCTGCATGTCCAAGTTTATACAGCTGATAAAGCTAATATCATTACTCCGTATAGCTCTCTACAAATTTGCTATCGCAATTGATGCTTCGCCTTTCAGGTGAAACTGCGACAACTTTTTATATAAACAGGCATTTGGTGCCGCAGCTAAACGTCGCCTCCCTTCCCTCACGGCCTTTCGCGCGACGGTGTCGCGTTTTCTCTAGGTGATTGTAAAGAAGGAGGAAAGAGCCGCTTAATTCTGCAGCCCTTCATGGAGCATGGCGCAAAACGCGCGTTTGCTCTCCGCCGTGCGTTCGCTCCCCGTGAAAGCGCGCGTCCCTCGCGCCCTTTCACTAACACATACAACATACGGCGTGCGTCGACGATTTCATCGCCGTTGACGTCATACGGGACCTCACGGCGACGGCGACGCCGACGGCAGAAATCCGTTTTGGAGTGTCCATATAATTGTTATCGCATTAACAGGCATTTGCTGCCGCAGCTAAACGTCGCCTCCCTTCCCTCCCTCCCGTCCCCCCATGGCCTTTCGCGCGACGGAAGAACTCGCGTTTGCTCTATGTATATGGAGATTGTAAAGGAGGAAAGAGACGCTTAATTCTGCAGCCCTTCATGGAGCGCGGCGCAGAACGCGCGTTTGCTCTCCGCCGTGCGTTCGCTCCCCGTGAAAGCTCGCGTCCCTCGCGCCCTTTCACTCACACATACAGCATACGGCGTGCGTCGACGATTTCATCGCCGTTGACGTCATACGGAACCTCACGGCAATGGCGACGCCGACGGCAGAAATCCGCTTTGGAGTGTCCATGTAATTGCTATCGCAATAATAAAAACCAATAGAAGACTATCTTATCAAACTCAAGCTACCGTGAAACACTTACTTGCAAAAATCTTAACTCTTTATTACTAAGAGTGACAGACGGCTAACACATCTTTCCCATTCCCTATCGGTATGAAAGGCTTCTATAAGCTCCCTAGCAGTTTGATTTTTATGCCAGAACAAACAATCAGTATTTCTTTCTATCGGTCGGCACCCACACTCTCTACACTAAACCTGCAAATGCAAACCCCCGTACCTTTTAATGATGGCAGGTGCTTCTTTAATCTGATATTCACACATCGGCCGGTCTGGCCCACATAACCCTTCCCGCATGACAGTGGTAACCTGTACACAACAGCCGATCTGCATCGAACGTATCTATTTCTAACTTCTCGGAACAAAAACTGCATTCCCCACCATGCCCCGACGATTTTTTATGCAAACGGGAACACATCATGACCAGTATGTTGGGGGCGGACAAGACCACACGCACCCCATACCTACTGGCCACGTTCTTCAAGCAATGCGAAAACTTTTGCAAATATGGCACCACCACCTGTCTTCTTTCAGTACGTGCGGGATCTTTTGAATAGTTTTTTTTTACCTTATCAGCGCCCTTTACCCACTTCATCAGTTTTTGACAGGCCCTCAAGATTTCACTATCCGGGTAACCCGCGTTCTGTATTTTCTGGATCTGGCCGAGGAAACTCTCCCTCATCGAATGGTCGCAAGCCTTCTGTAGCACCGACGCGTAGCGCAGCGTAAACAATACCGGTTTTTACTATTTTAGAGTGATCCGAGGAAAAATTTAAAAGCGCCTTCACAGAACGAGGCTTATAAAACCAACACACATGGTCCTCCTGAAACCTCAGTCTTAAATACAGGAATTGAAGCTCACCTTCGGCAGGCAACTCAAACGTAAAATTGGAACCTTTACCGCATTCCTTCAAAATCTTCAAAATATCAACTATCTTACTGTTTAAATTCTCTCCTCCCGTGATGATCAAGAAATCATCAACGTACCTAAATACACTAAAGGCCAAACTTCCTAAATTTCTAGCAATACAATTATCAACTCTACTAAGAAAAATATAGCTTAAGGCTGGGGCCACCCTCGACACTATACAGACTCCCGACTTCGGCAACACCGTGCTGCCTTTCCAATCAACAAACATAAAGCGCAAATAAAACGACATCAATTCTATAGAACTGTTCACAGAAGAAGGAGAGCGCAAACCTGCGTAGGAGAGGAGAATGAGGGAGAGATGCGCATGCGCAGTATGGGTGACGACTCCGCAGAACGGACACTGCTCCGAGCATAAGATGCTCTCGCATCTAAAATGCATGACCGGAAGTTTTCTGGGGTCATGGATATACTGCTGCCACAGCGCGGATAGTGTAGATTTTGAAGTGCACCAGTTTCAACGACCATCCATAGCCTTCCTGTGCATCTTCTTATGGGTACGCGGGGCTAACTCTCGCCCCATTTTTCTCTTTCGGTTCCATTTCCTCTTAGCCCTAGTGTAGGATAGTAAATAAGACGTTGGTATGGTTGATTCTCCTGCATTTCCTATATTTGCCTTCTCTATCTCATACAAACATTTCAGTCAGCAGTTTTGTGAAGCTAACACAGAGCCTGAATTATGACGGTGGCTGGTGACCTCCAAAGAGACATTTAAAAAAGACAAAGGCGCCCACTTCGGTGTAATCCGTTATAAAACGGTTGCTTTCGGAAGATCTACTTACTTTTCCATTCTTTTCGTAATTGGTTCAATTTCTTTTTATAACCTCCTTGGTTCAAACACCAGCTCACCGCGCTTCAATCGTCCCTTCACCGCTATTGGCCACTCGGCATGACGGGCGCAAGAAATGAAGAATGGGATATGAAATGGGTCGTTACTAAATGGCAACTCCAGGTGCAGCAAATACGTCAGCCTTGCTTAGAGCGGATGCTTCCTATGCCGAATTGCATGCGAAAACATAAGAGAGGAGGTGACGCCAAGCTCAAATTTTCGCATCAGCATTCTGTGACGTCACAGATTTTGGTAGCAAATGCCGGACACCATAGGCAACAATTTATATTTCCTATAACTCTAAATAAATCAGAGTCAAAACCTTGCAACTGTTGTGATGTATGCTTCTAGCTCAGGCCGACGTCTCTTTCTTTCCTAGCAATAAAATATCTCTCTAACTTCACGACAAGGACCTATAGGAGACTAAGAGATACTATAAAATAGGCAAAGTAATGCTGCTTGAAGGCGAAATCCAAAGTGAAGTTGACCGTAATTTTCAGGTTAACTTGACAACATTTTTGCCGTTCACAAATACAAAAATGGTTTTGAACGGCCGACATACCAATATAGTGTGATTTCGCTTTTGTAGTATCCCTTGAAGTGACCAAGCACTCTATTCTTGAGAGGAGGGGGAATAGGGGGGGGGGGGGGAGGGGGTGAAGTCAGTCACCGTTTTCTTTGCTGTCCTCGCTCTTCTGAAGGGGCAAAGACAGCTTTTTCACTCTCCATCGTTTCGCGGCCCGGCGACGGCATTCGCTCATGTTGTCATGGTTCCACAACTTCTATACTTCCCTTTTCGCGAGTCCAGCCGGAAGAACCAGATAAGGTCACTTCCCCAAATTGAGTTCAGGGCAAATTTGATTGACACCGCGGAGAACTCACTGCGCCGCGCAAGCGGCAACTGATCTGGGATAACAGACAAACGAGCAATAAACGACGACGTATTACAGAGAACGACCTTTTTCTTCCCCCCCTAAAACATCTCTACCCCCAAAAGGAGTCGAGCGCATCATACGAGCGCGCGCGAACGAGAAAGCGTGGCCCCAGAGCCGCGCCAAAAAAGGAAAAGCATCGCGTGCCACCAGCGGGAACCCCTTTTCTCAGCTTCTCATACGAACCTCGCGCGCCGGCGGGGTGGTCTTGCCAAGAACGAACGAGTTGCTGCGAGCCGTCTATCGCCGCCACTGCTTTCCGGGACGCAAGGCTGGCGTTCAAGAAGGGGGGCGGGGGGGGGGGGGGGGCGGTAGCCCGGGTGAGCCCGAGGAGGCAAAAGCGACACGCTTCACTCTTTCTAATGCCATTAGCTGGTAATCCGACCAATGAATATTTATTTCGAGGAATCAGTCTCTCGCTATCGCGCGCGCCGCCCCCGTGTGCAGCCCCGCGGCGCGCGCGAACCGTTCCCTCGCACTCACCCCCCCTTTACTTGGCCCTCTGCAAGGCCGAGAGCAGCAAAACTCGCCCGCGCGGTGGCAGCGCCAGAGCATCGGCAGCCTCACAAGCGTCGGCAGCGGTGGAGAGAGACAGAGAGAGCGGAGCTTGGCTCTCTTCGGCTCAAGAGTGGCCCCGCCGCCATAAATTTTATGGCCCGAGAATTCGTGAACGTAATTCTATTTACAAATGAGACCGGGCCGCTCGTAAATCTAACAGGCACGTTCCGCTTGCTCCTCACCCTATCGCATCTTCTTCCTCCTCCGCCCTCACTTTGCGAGCCTGGAGCCCTGCGCCGCCTGCAACACTCCTCCCACACCTCCTCCTCGATACTTGTCGCTCGCTTCTGCTTTACCAGGGCTGCCGCCGCCGCTTCGCAGGCACACACACACTGTTCTCTGCGTTGCGCCGAGAGGCAAGACGCGAGGTATCTTTCTTTTCCATTCGAGACCGGAGTGCCGCGGTGGTTCCGGTGGCCCGGAGAGCGAAGAAACGTTTCCGCTGCGCGCACTCGGTACCGCGCGCTGCTGCAGTATACTTCTCACTTTCTTCAGCACAGGAAAAAAAAAAAAGAAAAGAAAGCGCTGTATATAGTATTCCGAACGCGAACCCCTTTTACGAGATAGAGGTGCGCCTTGCCGGGGCCACGTATACGCATGTCTTACACGCATAACTCGACGGTATAATATACACGATCATTCTACCTGGAATACACCTTTTCGTGCATAATCCACCCCTCTCGCGCCGCCCTTTCTCTCTCTTCTTGCTCCTTCTCACATTCTTCATCTTCTTCTATCTCGTTGAAACCGTTTCTGTTGGCCGCGCGGAAACTCGGTTCGCTCTCGCGTTCGCCGCCGTTGTTGCTTACCGGCGAGCGCGTTCGTTGCCCGTGGATATGTGTACGTGTACAACGAATTCAGCCACGTATAGCAGAGAAATAGGCGCTCTGAAAAAAAAAGTCAGACAGTAAAAGCAATTGTAGAGGTAGAAATAGACTCGGAGCATCGGGAGTCTTGAGCGCTGCTCGCATGTTGCATACACGAAGCATGCGTTCGCTTGTATACCAGTATACACTCCGCCTCGCCGCCACGGATGTTGCCTATACAACAGCATCGCGCTCACACAAGTGGAATACAAAGTATGAGTAATGTTCGGCGCGGGCGCGGGTCATTTCTCACAGTGGTAGAAGCGCAAGTGCTCGGGCCGCAGCGCGCGCAGACGTGGCTGGCGCATGCGTTTGAAGCTGCACGCGCAGCGGTTGGATCTACTATACATATACTGCATACTCTATACACGCGAAAGTGCGCATGCTCCTCTCCCGCGCTGTTCTCGAATATTTTGCATTTCATCCACTCGGTTCTCGTGGCGTTGTTGTTAAAGGAGTTTTCGCGCAGGGCTTCTATGCGTGTGAGAAGCGTTGCCAGGTATAGGTATATTATATGCGCGCTGAATTTTTGATTTAGAAGAGAAAAAAAATATTCGTCCGCGCGCGCGGGAGAAAGTGTGATACGCATGCGTAATGAGACGCCCCCAAACACACTTTTTTATGAGGAGTAAAGAAACTTTGGCGTTTTGTGGTTGCGACAAAGAAACCTTAAATGGTGTAATTTGGTGCGTTCAGAAAATGCGAGCCATCGAGAAAACGTAACTGTAGGTAGTAACAACTTTGCAATTGCTTTGCGGCCTGTCATTAGAAGAAGCGTAAGCCTCACGACCGAGGCAAGTTTCACGCTATGTGATTTTGCAACATCGTATATTTCTACAGCAGAATGAATTATGTTTTGCACGCAGACAAGATCGGCAGCCCGGCGTGCGAGGTATCTAATTTTCGTGGAGGAGACGCACGCTGTCGGGACGAGAATTACCATTCGTGCTGCAGTGCGCTAAAATGAGGTGCAACACACCCACATTATACGTCTTCACGTAAACAATTTAGAGCTTATATATATATATATATATATATATATATATATATATATATATATTCAAGGTGCACAATGCAGTTTTCACATCTGAAGCTTCGAGCTTGCTGCCGGATTCTCTTCTCGGGCTTATTTCTATGCTTGTTTTTTTTTTTCGTGCCGTTTTCTTTTTAGGTTTTCCGACTAACAGCAAATTTTTACCCTTGAGATGATCATGTAACATGCTTTTCAAGAAAGCGCACACTGTTGCAATGATTACAGCGCTGAAGCCTGTGCGAAGATGACCACTGGAGATTTATTCGCGATAAGAAACTCGCAACGAGATAGAATGTGCCTGCATTCCTGAGCGACGCATTTCGTATATCGCGAGTGCTTCGAAGAGTGCTCGACGAAGTTGTTGAAGCTTACATTATAGCCGTACATTTGGAAAGTTTTTTTTTCTCAAATTACGAGCGCGACGTCGCTCTCGAAGACTGTTTAATCTGAATGAAATCAGAGGGAAACGAGGAGCATGGAGAGTTCATCATTTGAATCGTATAAGACAAGTTCTCTTGTTTGTACCCAGGCTGATGCTCCCCTTTTTCTTCATCATACCGTGTTCATACATCATACCATTATACCATCATACAGTTGGGCGAGTCACCAACTCGCGCAACTTTCCACATTTCTGATCCCCTTTTTGTGCTGATCGAAGTGAAGCTGCGGTGGAAAGTAATCTGATATATAGACGACATGCGAAACCTGCAGGAGCGCTTCTCCGCACACCGTGTTTGACCTACAGCAAGGTGACGGTACTCGGGTTACAGGTAGCTTGCACGGTAACTCACGGACGCAGCTTCTCACCGTGGTGGTCCTCCAATATGGCACCTAGAAGAACAGCGTATCATATTCCCTGCCGCGGGTAACCTGCTTGCATGGAGGAAGGAAAGCTTAGCAGAGGCCCCTGCCGGAGACCGGCTGTGTTGGAGAGCGTTGCAGCCACGCGAGATCGCCAATGGACGCAGCTGCTCATCGTACTTGGTTCATCAGCGTGGCTTCTAGAGGAAGACAACAGTGCAAACCATATGTAGAACATTTATTACGGTGTCAGACATACAGGCTGCTGACATCACTCCTGCCACCCTCCGTTCTCCGCACTCATACGCTTTCAGAAGGCGTTTCTCCTCTTCAAAAGTGCTATTATACTAGCGCGAACACGGCCATCTCCGTTAAGGCAAGTGGGATGTGAAGGGAAACCTGCTAAAGAAATTTAGCACTTATTCGTCGATGTTTGTTCGAACTGCCCGATGAAATATAACGTGACGAAATATAACTAAGTTTGCAGTTTTTTTTAAATGTCATGCTGCATGGTGCCGTAAACGAGTCGTCAATGAACTAAGCCAAGAACTTCGCAAACCATACCCCGCTCACTATATATACTATATAGCGTTCGTGCATGCATGCGCGGATATGTGAGCACGAATGGGAGTACGCGCTCCTGACTGGACCAAGGCTTCTCGTGAAGATGATGGTGCATTGTTAACTGTAACGACGGTATAAAAGAAGGGGCCTCTACGTCTACCCTGTCCAATACACGTTCTTTGTTCAGGATCAGGTGTGTTCTGCTCAAGCACCGCAAGGCCATTTTAAATTTGCATCGGTGGCCCTAAATTGGCGAAAATGTAAAGAAATTGCTAGCCTCACGAAAGTATTCAGCGAGCAATTCCGGCCCCGCGCAAGTGCGTAATATACTTCATTCCATCGTGTAGTTAATTCTTTAATATGTGTATGTGTGTGTTAGCTATGACTTTGGGATAGCGGGCTCAATCAGTAGCCAAACTTCCCATATTGTCGCAGTTAATAAAGAACAAGAAAAATAATAAGTCCGAAAGTATTTATGAAAATAGATTGGTGAGAACAACCGTGCACCTTCGTAACGTCAAGTTATAGGGCAAATACTCCATCGAAAAAAATAATTAAAAAACAATTTACTAGTTTTATCGCCCCACAGGCATATAAAAGTGATAGTGAATCTGACTACGACAAATGAAGATCACGAAAACAGAAAACTAAGGTAGAAACCAAAGCGCATTTGATTCTTTGAGCGGCAAGTCGTTCAGCGAATTGAAAGTTTCTAATCCTGCTGAGCTTTGCGTCCCTGATAATCAAATTGCGAAGAAAACAGAAATACTAAGAAGAAGACATTAGGCCACATATGCCACTATTCACAGGGGTCCATGTTTTGATATAAATGAAGGACAAGGTAAGAAAAAGTAAGAGTCAATCGTTCCTTGGATAGCGTGTTGCAACCGCTAAAACGTGCGAAAAGTTCAAGCACTATACGATACGTTAGAGGAGTGGGAACAAGAAACCACAATAAAACGACTACTATAAATTATGGTCCAGGGTGGCAAAATGTTGTCGTCTTTTCACCACCCGGATTCCTTGCGCACTAGCAAAAAAATAAAAAAATAAAAATAAGTGCGTGCTGTGTAAACACGATTATACATTTGCTGCGTTGCCAACGCTGCCACCCCTCGGCCAACTGCATGGATCACGTGTTCCACGCCGCTAACCGCTCAGCAATCGTCGCTAAAAGCAAATTTAGCTTTCCTTTTTTTCCCCTTTTAAACGTTTCACGATGCATCCTCGAGAACAAGTTGCCATTAATAAGCGGCCCGTGCGCCTACGAGCTTTTTCCCTATAGCGTAACGAGAATTGAAGCAAGCGTCGTTGAAGGCGCAACCACCGAGGGCTTTTTTTATTTTACTCTTTAAAAATGTGTTTCTACACCTCACGCACCCAAGCGCAAAGTGTACACGCTTCTACTTTCACAACGAGATGAATCGTCAAGCGGCAGTTTATTAAGCGCCTTGAGGGATGGCAGCGCCATTTCGCATATTAAATTGCGCGTTGCCCGTTTTCCCAAGCGCACGTGTATAAGAAAAGCGCGACACGTCTCGACGCGATCGTCGCTGTCGCAAAGACACGGTCACAACGCGCTGAAGACATACACGTAAAACCCGTGTCCCGCACGTACACGTGTACTCGCTTTTCGTTTCTTCGCAATCCGCGGGTGTAGAAGGGCGAGTAACCGAGAATGATTTATCAGGCCGACTGCTACGCGTAATTTTTCAGTGCCTTCGCTGTGGGAGGTTTCCGGTTTTCGTCCGGCGTATAATTTCCGCAAGCAGCACGTTAGAATCCATTCGTCTTTTCCGCATCTGCATGGGCCAAAAGGTGTATCGCGCACTCCGTGGTCCCGCAGCGGCGTCCGAGATGTCCGTTTCGAAAGGTAAAATATATGACTGCGCTTTCTTGCATGCAGGGGCTTGGGGTGGGGGTAGAAGAAGGCCGTGCGATGGGAGCTATAGGTCCTATATCTTGATTCCTTGAAAGGTTTGTGGAGGCTCGAATAGCGCCTTCATTGATCAGAATCTTTGATAGTTAGTATAGTCTATGTCACCGCATGTCAATGAACGAGAAATATGGCCCGTAATATTCGGTGCGCTAAAGCGGAAGGATACTGAACGAACCTGTACGTTTAACCCAGCGTGGTACCATGCGTGTAGCCACTATAAGCCGCTATGGCGAATTCCATTGAGTTGGAAAGCGGTGTCATTGGCGGTAACGTTCTTGGAAGTCGTTATAACAACCGGATGGATTGATGAAGAGCTGAAGGAAATAAGCTTGAATCGCAGGGTGGTGTTGGAGGGTCGCATGGGGGCTATTGCCTTTAAAATTCTTAAGCGAAGCTAATGATAATGCACCGCAACATGGAAACGACCTGAACGGGGACGCATGTATACATGCGAGTGGAACTTTTACGAAAACTGTTTGCAAACTTCGAGGAAGGGCATCATTATAGTAATCTGGAAAACACAGCTCTAACAAAATTCATCTGGGAAGCGTACAGAAATTTAATAGCTGTACAATAAAGTCTATCGAGAAGTTGTGTACTTGAGGCTCAGATGTTTAGCCCACTGCTGCTCGTAGAATTTATGAAACAGACCCGTTCAGCGCTAATGAGAATATTCTTACAAAGTGAAATTTTATTAGACGAATTATAGACTTACATCTTCGAGTACAAGAAGGCAAAACCGTCTATTCGAAAACCTCGGACAACTTATGGGGAAAGAGTGTGAAGCAAGTATAGGCACGTAGGTTAACCAGATGGACATGCGGTTTACTAACCCTGCAAAAGAGAGAGGGATTAAAAGAAATGGAGAAAGCAAAGGGAGGACAGGGGCCGTATTCTGAAACGATCCACTTCGGCGATAGTATCGCCGTTAGGCGCGCGCTGGTTGGCTGGTTGATCAAAATTCGATGTCGTCGTGCTCAACCAGCCAATTAGCTCTTGAAATTTTGCTAAAACAGCCAATCAGCGCACGCCGTTGGCCAAGGCGATAGTATCGCCGAAGGGGATCGTTTCAAAATACGGCGCCAGTTGGCTTGCGCAGTAATATACATGTAGGGCGTCTGCGGAAACTGTGTGAAGTCTTATACGGCTGAGTAGCCACGCCGTTCTGCTGCTCAGAACAAGGTCGCGGGTTCGATTTGCTGCCGCGACTGCCGCATCTCGATGTGGGCAAAATGCAAGAACGTTCCTGTGCCCGTTAAAGAGCTGACAGGCCTTCACAGCACTAAACAGGAGCCATCCACTATGACGTCTTCACTATGGCGTATCGATTTTGAACGTTGAACCCTGAGATTCGCCCAATCAATGAATTATTATCTGAGCTTAGTGGAGCCTTATAACAGCTACCTGGTCTTCTTTCGTTGGTTTTGTTTCGCGGCATGCGCTGCTTTTCGAAAAGACCCTAGCTCGATCTCGCTCTCTCGAACAATGAGGCTAGTGATCCCGGGCTTTAAGGAGTCAAAGCTGCCATCAGGCTAAATCCGGCATCACGCACGACCGAGAAACAAGATCGAAAGCAGCTTGCCCTACCCCCCCCCCCCCCCCCCTCCAAGTAAATAAATAAATACGCAGCGCGGCCCATAAATGCCGGGTTTGTCCTCATGACTCTGCCGACCAGGGCAGCAGCCGCCTCACTCGCGGGCGGGTCACATCCGGGCCGCTTCCTCGTCCAGCTTTCCGGACAGCCTGCAACGGCAATCACAGAAGGCGCAACGTCTCGCGCCCGCACAAACCGGCATAGCTCTTGCGGCCGGCCTTTGCATTCGGCTCGTTCGAACAGGAAACGAAAACGAAACAACGCGAAGAAAGACGGAACGGAGTCCGTCTCCAAACGCGCGCGCGCGCGCGCGCGGGCTTCGCGAATCGGAGCCAGTGAAGCGGCGAGAACAATGCCATTCGTTCCGCCGCCGAGGAAACAAAGCGCGCGGTCCCGCGTAGCTCGCCCGGCACTGGCGACTGGCCGCAAGGCGTGCAATTACCAGCCAAGGAACCAATCCGTGTGCTATTGAACCCGCTCTGCAGCGGCGAGCGCGCTTTCTTGCGTGTGTGTTTGTGTGTCTGTCTCGGCGTGCCTCATCGGAAAGTTCGGCGCTCCTACCAGCGGGAAAGCGTTTTCCGTTCGGCCCTCGCGCGACGAGCTATCGTGTTCGATCTGCAGCGTGGCTCGGTGGCGTCGGCTTTTCAAGCGATTCGTACACCGCCACCGAGCGCGTTCTACACGCCCGGCGACGCAGCTCAGAGACATACACAACGCGTGCACGCTCCAGTCTCGGACGTCGCGCGCTGACGGAAGTCGCCGTCCTCTGCCTTGCCCCCTCATTCGCCCGTTCCATCCCCCTCCCCCCCTCACTCTCCTCCGCCCCCTGTTCCTCCTGTTCTCCAGCAGAACACCGGGCCAGACCGAACGGACGGTACGCCTGTAATTTTATCTCACCCCCAGTGTCTGCTCTTTCTTTCCTCACTTTTTCTTCTTCTTCTTTTCCGGGACGTGCCGCCAAAGGTTCGCTGCATGAACGGATGGACCGACGGACAGACGGTCCACTGCTCTGTGCTACTGGAGCCAGTGCTGCTTCTTCTGCTGCTTGCTTTCTTTCTTTTTTTCGCGGGTATCTCTTCGTCGTCCGCAGAAGGCATATAGACGTTCACTCTTCCCCTTCCTAATGGTAGAATAAATTATAGAGTGTGGCCCCGGCGCCAGGACCATCTCATGACCGGGAAAGGAAAGAACAGGAGGCATGTGGTCCACAGCCTTCCTTGCATTCACTAACCCCCCTCAATATACACGGACACACACTACGTCCCCGCACACACGCCTACAACCCCCCCCCCCTCTGCCGACCCCCCCCTTCGGCGCCTCACATCCTTCCCCCTTCGTACACTCCTCACACACGCATCATGCACGAAGTGCTCCTCCGACACCGTCGTCACAGCAGAGAGGCAGCACCTTCGCCAAGCGCGCAGAAAGCTATTGTCAAGGCCTCCCTATTGTGCGCCACTGCCAGAACCTGCTGCTGATTCTCGCTTTGGATTCTTTATTTTTTATTTTATTTTGTGTTCGTCTCTGTCTTCTTCCCACCTCCTGAAGCAAAGCCCGAGTTCGTTCGGAGACGTCTGTGACGCAGGTGGTGTCCTCTCTGGCGCAACTTCGCCGTGCAGACGAAGCTATTGCAGCAGTGCTGAGGTCGATTCTTCAGCTATCTTGTTTTTTTTTTTCTTACTCCGGGGTATTTTTTTTTCTGCGATTTTCGTAGCCTTATTTCTTTTCCCCTCGGGCCTCTCCACGTCGCGATGGCTTTTTAATAGGCGCCCTCGCGTATAAAACGAACACACAGGAAGAAGAAGAGACGGCGGCGCAGCAACGTATACAAGGCATCAGGATTCACATAAATAACCAACCGCGCGCGACAGGACGAGCGAAGGACCCTACAGGCATCGCTGATGGCATCTGCGCTCAAGCATGACAGCGGACGGGTTTTCTATTTGCTTCTCTCCGGCGTCGCACGCTATACCGAGCCCCGGAGTCATAATTTCGAACGCATTTGCGAAAGTGCCAACCGTTAAAATTGAAGAGTCTCGAAGCAACCGAGTTGCGCGTTATAATTAGATTTCACCGACGTGCTGGCAGCCGTGACACATTGCCACAGTCGACTTCTGCGTGCGTCTATTCGATTCGGCAATACGCATCGACGCATAATTTATGTCCGACGTGAACACGTGAATAAACTTGAGCTATACCCGCGCCGAACGCATGAATCAACGTATACCACTCCTATTTTGGTTGAAGAAATAGAGGTCTAACACACGTGAATCCCTTTCAGTGGCGCAGTTTGTTTCGCTCGGTAATTGATCGATAAGGGCGTCTTGATTTGTCTCCGAAATATACCCGAAAATATTATCAGTAATAACAGATGAGGTGTAAAACTATATGTGTAGCCAGTCTTTTGGGCTCCACGCATAATGCGACAAAGTACAAACATTTTTATACATCTTGAACACGAAAAAAAAGCGTCAATGAAAGCAGTTAGCGAAGAGCACTAGTGTGGTCGAGGTGTCACTGGCAAAGAGAGAGAGAGTTAGAGAGAGATAAACAGAAGAGAGGAGAGGCAGGGAGGTTAACCAGACGCACGTCCGGTTTGCTACCCTGCACTGGGGGATGGGGGTATAGGGATGAAAAGGGAGAGAGAGAGAGAGAGAGAGAGAGAGAGAGAGGAGATAGAGAGAGCACAGTTGCGCGCATATTTGAAGGTTCGCATCAAGCCTATACACACCGTCGCCAAGACCTGTCGACTTCAGGCACTGCAACAATGCTTTCGTCGCCGCCCGTGCCACAGACGCGTACGGACAATGGTCCAAGGATCTTTATTCCTGAAAAGGGTCTAGAATCCAGCCGGTTCAATGCTGTCCGGAGAGCTTCACGCTCGACGTGGTGCAAACAGAAGATGGCACCACAGCTGAACATTTTACGTACAGCGGCGTGCCTCAGGGAGGAGTATTGAGTCCCACGTTGTTCAATGTGACACAGCTGCATGACACTGCCATTGGCAAGCTTTCCATATATGCATGTACGGCTACTAAAGTTGACAAATGTCATAATTTTTCTCACGCGTAGTCCTCCATACGATCTAAGCCTACTCTAAAACCAGTGGATTTCAATATTAGACGCAACATGAGACGCCCGTATAGTCCAAGGGGCGCCAAGCGGCGGCACGGTCTTGCGAAAAATTGGAAAACTAAACGGTGTTCCAATGACTGATATTTATTAAGCCATTTTTTTGTGCGTCGGTGCCACAGTACAGTCTTCGAGCTGCTTCAGCCACAGGCGTCGTGTTGCAGCTCACATTGATTGCGACTGTACATAATGAGAACTTTCACCGTGTAGCGGGAACATATGCAAAGTAAGATGGTAGTTTGTCATAGGCTTCTTACTTCGGGCCACCCCGTCTCCATGGCACTGTCAAACATTCGTGAAAAGCGTATATGGAATGCGCATTACGTTCCAATTTAGGGGAACTAAACTGTTTGTGCGCTTGTACGCGTTACAGGTCGCGTACAATTTTAAGGCGAGTAAAGATATCCCGAACGCCTACGTTATGTCCCAAATTTTCACGTGGCGGATTCATCAAAAACTGCACACAGCTGCGTATAGTTATCGAGCGCTCTGACACGTATACCGGTGTTATCGAGTGCGGCACGTTACCAGCTTCCATGCACATGCGCGCTGCAAGACCTAAAGCAAAATGACATAACACTAGTTAACGTAACAGAAAAAAAAGCAACAAAAAATACACCCATCTTCCTGCTCCTGTAAGGCGATAGAGCCGTTTGCGCACATATACAAATGAGCGCGGATACTTCTGACTCGGCAGCGCTTCGAAGAGCGCGCATACTTCACCAACCGACAAAGGAGAAGCAACGCAAGTAGTTGAAGAATCGAAACACAGCAAGTATAGAAAGGCGGTGCTATCGAAGTAAAAAAGCAAAACTTGGGGTCAAATCAGCGACACCACCGCAAAGAGTTGTAGCCGAGAGGAGGCAAAGGATAAGACCGGCGGGAAGAGAGTTTCCGAATAGCGCAAGCCCGGCAGGCATCAGCGGGAACACCGGCAGGAACAGCTGCCGGCAACAGGGGTGTGCTAAGAACTGCTCGTGGGTGGAGGGGGTGGCTGTTAATGAGCAGAGGGAGCCCGAGTCCCCGCGAGCACGGCTAACTCGTGGCGGTGGATGTCGGCGCGCGAGGAGAAGCGCGGTTGAAGGAAGCGCCGGAGCCGGATAAATCCCCCGGCGCGTCGATAAGTCGGGCGGTTTCCTTCGATGAACCCGAGTGGTTTTAGCGGAGATTGGGGCGCCCCGGACCGACCTGCAGCGGTGCGCGCCGGCAAGATATACAGACCGAGCGGCCGCCTCCGGTGCTGCTCATGCTGCTCCCGCTTCTCCTTCCGCTTTTTTGCGCCCGGGATGGAGTCTTATCTGGAAACACGTGTACGCCTTTCCCATCTTCGTTCGCTTTACTCAGCGTCTCTTATAGTTGCTTCTTCTTTTCTCTCCCTTATTTTCATGCTTGCGTGAGTGATCGCTTGAAAAAGTAAGAGTGAGAGTGCGAAGTACGGAACAGTGACAAGTTTGTGCGAGCGAGTCAGAAGTCGTGCTCGCATTAAGCGGAGGGAGATTAAACTCGCGCCCTGTCTTCGTATCGCATAAATCCTCGTCTTTGTACGACGCGAACTCTGCGCACATAAAGCCCCTGTCCTGTCAAGGGTGAAGGTGGGTTGAGAGAGTGATTGGAATGATGTGGCTCTCTGTCAAGGATTTGCGACTTTGTGTCTGGCCTCTTGATTGTGAGACATATGCGTGCGTATGCGGCTCGCCGAGAGCCTTGAACACTGACGCCTGTGAGCGCGCTCAACGAATGCCGTCGAGAATGAGTCGTTAGAGTAATCGCAGGATGTTCGTTCTTGTGTGCGAGCCCGCAGACACGCTTGTATATGAAACGCTCGATTCCGAAAGTCACGATTTTAAGCTTTATATTTTTGTCGGTGAGGTATAGTGACACCGTAGTGCACTTGTTCCTTTCCTAAAACATTACCCGCCGCGGTGATTTAGCGGCTATGGTGTTGCGCAGCCAAGCACGAGGTCGCGGGATCAAATCCCGATTTCGATGGGGGCGAAATGCAAAAAAAAAAAAAAAAAAAAAAAAAACGCCCGTGTCGCAGGCATTGAGGACACGTTAAGGAGCCGCTGAGGATCAATAATAATTCGAATTTCCCCACTACGACGTGCCTCATAATCAAATCGTGGTTTTGACACGTGAAACCCCGGAATCCATTCATTCCTAAAACATTCTTATCCTATAGTCATCACAAACACATTGGTAACGAGGAGCGTCACAGGGGACCACAGTACAGTTATACGCCCTTTCATGGGTGATGAAAAATGCTGCTTGATTTCATTTTGATGCAATTAGAAATGTGTTAAAGCGTGGTTTATGGAGATTGCTCAATGCTCCTGCTTGCATGCACAACACAACAATCAACCTGGGTGACGGGTATATATATTCACCGGTCTGTCTATGTTGTATATGACACCACGCGCTAGCGTATATTTTATGGTCATCGCTCTCATCACTCGTTATTAGCATTCTTTTAACACTTGTATATATTAAGCACCTTACACTGAATATTTTAGGCCTCTATACAGCCTCGTTACATTTTACGCTCTTTATTCAACACGTCAACGACTTTTCCATGCCATTTCTTGGCGCTCTTTAGCCATCCCTGGCCCTTGCGCCAAAAAACCCTATACATCATCATCATGACACCACGCGCTTCCACAATTTTACTGCCTGCGCGATAAAAGCAAGATATTTAACAGGGATGCCTTCTTTTCGCCGACGACTTCATGCACTCGCCTGCTGCGTTTACGTAAGCTACCTGTTCTTCAAGCACGAATTTTTAGATTTCTATGTGAATACGACGAGAATTCGTGAGCGTTTGTCGGCACTAAGGTTATTCTCGATTGCTTCGCAAGTACATCAACCCACATAACAGCGGCTATGAGCTAAGTAATGAACCAATTGCATGCATACAACTGTCACGCTTTGGTGCGGGCACGTCATGACGTAATGTATCAGCAGTGTTGTCATAATCTTTTGAAGCGCGTCGATAAAGTTGGACAAGAAAAAATGACTCAATTTCCGCTAAATTTTGTTGTCAGAGTCGCTAAAACTGACGCTATAACTTTTGAGTAAGTTTTAGGTAACGTAGTCGTTTCGAAAAACTTAACTATAAAATAACTTGACATAAATGAGTCACCGAAACGTCTCACGTTTTTCTATAGGGTCCATGTGGGTGAGGTGAGGAATAGATAGTGAATTTGCCAGCAGTGTGTAGTGGGCTACTTTACTATTATACTTACACTGATGACAGCTGAAATTCGGCGTTTACCTTCAGGTTGTGAGGTTGCAAATGCAGCACAATTCAAAAGAACACGAGTAATCTCATCTTCCTAGCACGCAAAGGCACATGGTCCCACACTATCCCTGCAAACATTCTACTTCTCAGCGCGCCTGCAACGGTAGTAAATTTTTGCAACACGCACTTGCTCGAATGTGGACACTCCAACGACAATTACGGGACCGTTATGCAGATCAAATACTACTCTATTGCCCCTCAACCTACCTGGAAGCTCATCGCAGTAATGATGTGTCCAAAAGCCACAAGAAAAGGAAGCAATGCGTTGAGACTCGCGTGAAAGAGCCGATCCGCTCCAATGCTATACTCCTTTCGACAGCCGGTCTATCCTATTATTCACTCGCTGCCTTCTAAATCTCACCTTAAAATTAATTGCTATGTGGTAAGGTAAATTTATTTACGGATACTTTTGCAAATTTCCTGCAATCGGACGTGTTTAGTGGAAGTACAGAACACGGCGTGTTTAGAACTATTCAGGTTGATTTGTAAAGAGTTTCAAAAATAATAATATAAAAAAAACATGCACTTTGTGAGCTCACTGTCGATGCGGTGAAAACCACTATGCCGTGAAGCACAGTGTGAGCATTACCGATGTGAAGTCAACCATTGCTTCATTATAGCCACAGAGCCCGCGCATAGTACAGCTAATTTCGGCCGCTGAAATGTAGCTATTGAATAGTGAGTTTTAGGATGCTATTTTCGGAGCAACTTTCCTAACTTGGAAGTCACTAAAATGTTGCTAATGTTACTGCCACCTTCCTAAAACATTCGCCTGTCGCTGGATAGAAAAAAAAACACACTTGTCGCTAAATAGACAGGAAAGTCTCTAAATATAGCGACAAGATTGCTAAACTGGCAACAACGTGTACAAAGAGGACATCTGACGAGGCATATCTTGAGTAAAACAAACGATCATCGGTCTCAAGGCCAGCATTATAACCATTTACGCCACAGTCGATCGCAATGCGCAAGTAACTTAGATAATACTTGCACTGTCGAATCGCTCTCGCACAACGGAGAAATTTCATAATGAGCAATGGTGACGTTACCCAAATGCAGCATATACAACGTGGGGGCAATGTATGCCCAATGGTGGGCCTACATGGAAACGCTGGGCCGATATTGCCCAACGTGGCGCTGAAATTGGTTCAGCCTCGTGTGCTACTTGGATAAATTTTGTTTATGTATAGTTGCGTAAACTGAAGAATGTATATATGGTATGCAGGCGAAAATTCCTACCCGGCAGAAGTGAGCAATTATATTAAAGAGAGTCATGCACACTCATGCAAATATATCCAAGCCCCGTTAAGTGTTGTCTTCATTTCCACTGTATACATTTTATGATAGATTATATAGGTACACTAGGAGTATCGGAGTTATGTGCTTTTAACGTTGGCCTATGCAACACGAGCTTGTAAGATTGCGGGGATGCCTCTTCGCGTTGTCCAGGAGTTCGGCTTTCCAGGCGGCACTGAAGATTTCTCGAAGTTTTCCAGGACTACAGGGTGTCCTTAAGGTCATGTTGGAGTCTCTCAACGCATAAAGAAGTCAAGGGCTCACAAATGCTGTTCGTAGTAATCGAGTTAACCGAATCAGAGAGTCACTGGAATTTCAGGCTTCTATTTAAGACCTTAAAACCAGGCGCTTGCAGTTATGATGACTTTAGTCCGGACAGCATTGGGAAAATATATATTGGAGGTTTGATTGCTACTCGTATGCCCATCAGAATGGAGCAATGAAACGCGCTGCCAGGTTCAATAGTTGACGAACGCGATCCACAAAAATTAGGCAGCTTTTGACGGGCCATTTCCAAAACTAATCACTTGACTGGCACGTCTGCCACGTCCTAAGTTCACTGCCCATGCCGTTTACCATTTTCTCTCCCATGACATCTGTATATGTTTTTTTTTAACTATTGTTCTTATGTTATTCATCTCCATTCCCTTCCTTTACGTAATACACAAACTATCCGTAATATTCGTTAAAAGCATACGCCTTTAAAGGATAACAAATGATGATAATATCAAGAAAGCGAGGGAATAAATGGAAATTGTTAATTCGGTTTCTCTCGAAAAGGGTGAAATTTGAGCTTAATAATCTGCCTGACAGAAATATTATCCGCTACCCTCCAGTAATGGTATAATTGAATGGCTGCAGATGGCAAATTACTATGACTGTAAATGAAATATTAACTGTTTAATATCTGTATATATGCATGTAAGCTTAACTATACACGCGAAGCAAGGTCTAAACATGCAATACAAAGGAAGGCAGAAGCGATATCGTTCTCACTCCTTTAGTTCACTAAGCGTAAAAAATAGCGACGTTTGCACTGCACTCGAATGTGATGTAAATTATCGCTTGGGACATCTTTCTTCGGGCTTAGTGTGAAAAGTCCATAGCATGCCTTGCGCTCCCACAGAACTCGCGCTTGACATAGTTACGGTATTTACTGAAGGACATAATCACTATCGCAATCATCGCTGTGTCCCATTTAAGCCCTCTTCCGCATGGCGGAGACCTCTTCTGCAGAGAACCACGTTCAATTCGTGACGTCGTCCGTGTTTACTTGTTTTCTCTCTCTTTTTGGTGTTTCTTCATCAGCAGGAAATATATTTTACACCACGTCTCGTGGTTTTAGTAACCCACCTTGAGTATATGTTATGGTGATCATGGAATTCTCTTGCACAGTCGTATTAGGACATAGGAATTAATTGCCTGAATTGATTGAGCGATCTCCGAGATGACCGAGGCTGTTGCCTGCCTTTAACATAATTGCAGTACGGCACACTTTACAATGTCGAGCAGCGGTCGTATTGGAGCCACTGACAATCTGCACAGGAGTTGGAAGCGTCTATAGGCGCACTTTCAATCAAGCGAAGCCCACACACAGCATTCCTATATACTGCACTAAAACTTTCACATGTGTCGCCCCATACCGCACACGCAAGTGCTTTATCTGTAAATAATATCAGCACAGGGAACTATATACAGTTCGGTCGCTGCCAGACATTTGTTTCGATTAAGCTGCTGCACGGTCTGTGTCGAGTAAACGTCTCTACTTATCCGTATCCCTTGTTCTGGGCAAATGTAGCGCTCCGGTTTAGGTCCGTCGCCAGGAAATCGTCAAATGACGAGAAGACAACGCACTGCAGTGCATCGAGCCAGCCAACAGTGCAGAAAAAAAAAAAAGAAACCGATACTGGATAGGCTAACGGAGCATATAGCGAGACCACCTTCCCTCCCCCCGAAAGAATAAAGAAAAAAAAGAAATAGCCAGACGCGATGAAGAATACGGCGGCAGCCAACATGGCGGAAGGTCCATCCTCACTCGGAGAAACAAAGAGACGGAAGAGAGAGACGCGGGGCCGCTCCCATTGGAAGAAGTGACAAAGGCCGGACAAAGAGGAGATGTGAAAAATCGCCCCAAGACGGGCACTGCACAATGGGACGGATGCCAGGGGTTATCGGAAGCGATATAAAGCAGCAGCAGCAGTGGCGGCCGATCAGGCAGCCGCATATATGGCCGGCCAGGAAAAGAAGCGCGTAGAAGAGCTGCGCGGCCGCGCGAACGGACGCCGGTCAGCGGCCCACAGCGCGCCGGAGACTGCGGGAACAAAAGAGAAAGAGAAGAAACGACGACTACGACGACGGGTCTGGGAGTCGGACACACCGCCGCCGTCGGAGGGTGGAGGGATGGTTCCTGTGCTGCGGCAGTCCAAATAATCAGCGCCGATGCGCGTCCCTTGATAGATCCAATTCGGCCAGTCGGCACCATAGTTTCCCCGGCGTCCAGCCCACCCTCCCCGCTCCGCTGCAACTGTCTGTCGGTTCCTCCGTATAGAACGGCAGCAGTCGCGGCAGCGGCATCGGCCAAGCTTTGCGACTGTCTGCCCGCGCGTGTGTGTGTATGTGTGTGTGTGTGCGTGTGTATGTCTGCGCCACTGGTCGCCCCGCCGCGGGACCCTGCGTGATCGATGGCTGCTGACCGAGATCGCAGCCTGCGCGCTGCACAAGCGATCGCGCGCGCGCTTCCCAAGGAGCAGCGGTCCCGGCTAGCTCGCTTTCTTGCTTTTGTTTGTCTTCTCTGTATCTTTCCTGTTCCTCTTGCTCCTCCCTTGCCTTGTCTCGCTTTCTCTCTTTGCCTCGTTTCTATCCTACGTCGTATATACGCTTCGAAGAGGGCCCAAAAAGCGCCAGCACGCGTGTTTTTTTTTTCTTGCGTTATGCTTTCCCGCGCGCAGCGGCACGCGCGCGGACGCAACAACAGCGCCGCGGCGTTGCTGACATTCCTCGTCCGCAATCCACCGCACATGTTTTCGTTGTGCCATACGGGCGCCGCTATGGTGTTTCTCGACTGTATATATATACGACTGGTGCCGGAGTGTGGCTTTGCGAGCGCGTGGGGTTTTCTATTGCATGCCGTTCCCCTTGTACACCTCTGCGTGCACCTATAGGTGTATACGTTACAGCGTTGTTTCGCTACGGGGACTGACAGGAATGCTTCTTGTTGTTCGCCTGAGAGAGACAAGAAAGAAAACGTTTTGTTGCTGGTAGAACTCGTCTGGCAGCTGGTGGGTACGTTGTTTCATCAGCATTCCTGAAGTGTCCGGGAGAAGTGAGAGTGACAGAACGTTCGACACTTTTTTTTTTTAGTTACTTTGGCGCAGTACATTTGTGCTTTTGTGGCAGAAGCACACCGAACCGATATTACATCCGCATCGAATAGCCTGTACCGTAACGTTTCAGCTTCAAGCTCTTTCGGTGTGATGGAAACAGCATCTGTTTGGTGGCGTTGTCTGAACGATTCCAGGATTGTTCCACTGGGTGGCGTCGGGACTGGCGAGGTTTGAAGTGGGTAGCAAAGTTTGCTTACCTTTTTAAACCTCCTTGGGCACACCGTAGTAAAACTTACAGAAACACAGCCAAAGACGGCCGCGGAGCATCTTGTCTTCCAAGATCCTAGTATAGCACAATTGGGATTTCAGCATACATCAGCTTCACAACCACGTATTGCTCAAGGATTCCTTGTTGCTTGAATTAACTGTTGAAGCAACTGCGACTATGGCTAATATGTAGTGTTAAGGAGCGAGCAGCGAGTGAATTGGCCAACAGTTTTAGTCGGGCTTACCTGTAGGGGCCTCGACTTTACATTAACGGTTTAATATTTGAGTACCACAGTATAAGTGGATGAAAATGCGATCCGTTCATCTTTGCCATATTTCGTGCTGAGTTGCACTATAGGCTGCCGTATTTTATTACATGGATAACTCACACAGACATTATCGCAGCGGCCACATGCACACGTAAATATATACGGTGAACAGATCCGGCTGCATCCTCATCGCGGAGGCTATAACGGGTTTAGTGACGGATGATCCAGTGTATATAGCACAGGTGATATATCCAGCAAGCTATAAGAAGCAGTTACTTAAATGCTACAAAGTAAATGTGATGCGTGGAGCTGTCTTTATTGCCATCCTATGCAACGTGTAATCTTATGCAATTTTCATGTTTATGCGACGCACAGGTCTACCACCTCAATGTGATGCAATGCTTATGCGGAACACATGCACCGCTAACAAGCTATGCTGAAATGCAAACAGCAGTTCAGTTCATGCAAATGCACAATGCGAGACGCCGACGTAGTCATGATCCGAGGATGGAGGTGATGTTTCATGTTTGTCGAGGGAAGCGTTGTGGATTGATGTGTCTACAGAGAGAATTATACGAAAAAAAAAAAAAAGATGCGAGCATGGCCTTTCGAAGTAGTCCAGCACTTGACCACTTGCTAAGGTTGACTCCCATTCGCTCGTTTCATTCTAGCTGCTGTGACGTAATAGAAACTGGCACGTGGGAACGTGCTCTGGCAGGTGCTATGCGATGGGAAGCGCGCACCAATGAACTCAAAGAACTACTTGGCGTTGACACAAGAAAAGTATATCCTTGCGATTGTGCCCTGATGGCAACAAATAAGAGAACTGTGGCCTAACGGTTAAAGCAATCGAGCTGTTGTACAGGGATACCGAGGTTCGATCCCCCCATCGGAAACGTCATCATGTCATTTTCTGCGTGCATATATATCTGAGCTATTCGGAAATACAGCAGAAGCCGTCACGGTCAGCAAATTCTGGGAGGGCTCGCTAACAACGTTCGCTTTAAACAGAAATCGCGATAACAGCGGGCAGCTGCGCAGTATAGTGGTCTATAGACTAGCATAATGCAGGCTACAGGGCTACACCTCAGAGGGTCTAGTGATCGGTGACCGGGCGACGAGGGGGACCGCGGGTGGGTGGACCTCTCGCAGACGCGGCACGCACGCTGGGCCGGCTGGCCCGCCTAGACAGCTTGCAGCAGCGGCCGCCGCCGAGGGAGAAAGAAAGACTCGCGGGGCATTCATTATTCATGGGCGTTTCCTTCGCACGAGATCGAATTTCTGGGGGGACCTGTGGTCCGACGCTAGGGCGTTGCGACCAAGGTGTCTCCGGGGAACGCGAGATGGGCACAGAACGGAGAGAAGTAAAGAAAAGAAAAGCGCACGAGAAGAGGATAGGCGTCCGCGGAGCGCGCGCCCGCCACGGAACGCCCGCGATTCTGCTGTTCCGCGATGATTATGATTAAGCGCTGCGGCTCGGACAGCGGCCAGGGTTGGCTGGCTTCGTGCGCCGGCGGACGAACGCGCGAAGAAAGCGCGAGAAGATGGGGGCCAAGAAGCGCATCGCGTAGCCGCATGCATATATGGGCATGCATGCTCTAGTTGTCTATATATACTATGTCTCTAAGCACATTACTACACTCGTGCCTGAAAGAGAGGCTTCGGCGCAGCGTCGCGCAGTAATGCGGGGTGGTTTCCTGGTGTCGTATGTGTACACACGACTGCTCGACCACGAATTTGCGACGGCAGCAGCGCATGGTAGCGAAGTTTAGCCTGAAAATCGTCAACGTGGAAAACTTCGCAATCAGAATGACAGACAATTTTAATCCGATACATGTATTCCTATCCTTTCGTTAACTCGCCATCCAATTCAGATATTCGAATCAGCGAGAACCATACACAAGATTAAAACGCGGCTTGAAAGGTTGTACTTGCTCAAACACAACCCAGGGGACAGTATACAGTCTGCGCTTGTTTCTATATTACGCGCCACCGTGTACTGTATACAGTAAACAAACACTACATCAATACACCAGCGCTCTCTGCGACAAAAATATATAGTGCGAGTTCACTTTTCGGATAACTCGGAATAGTCGTAGCCACACAGGGCTTTTCTGAGGGCGCTCTGGCAAGTGGCGTATAACTGAATTGGGCACCAGTATTTTACCGTGTTTTCAACAGTAAGGAGAAGTAATTTTTAAGTTAGCAATGTCTCTAAGAGAGTATAAAAGTCTGCGGAAAGGAAGACTATACAAATATATTCAAAAAGCTATAAAAAATGCGAATTATCGAATACAAACACCAGCAGAGCTCAATGGTCGCAGATTTTTAATAACATTACCCACATCTTCCTTCTTGTATATATACTTCATACAACCAATCGCTTAGAGAATATTCTATGGAGCTCCAAGGCTTAATTAACTGGACTTTTGTAAATTCTCACAACGATCGAGCTAGTTATTTCCTACTCATTTAACTTCTCCCTTCTCTCCTTCTATCACCATTTGCTCCTTTTCCCCAGCTCAGGGTAGCCGGCCGCTATTTACACTGGCTATTCTCCCTGTCTTTCCATTTATTTTATCTCCTCAAACGTTTGCCACCTATATTACCCTCGACAAATCTCACACTTCCAGCCACGTCCACTGCGCCTTAGATCGATTACCACAATAAACTTACCTACATTCTCCACCTCACCTATAATTGGTCATCATAGTTTCGCGATAACTTTATTGCACATTCTCGTGGTATAATACAGTTATTGCCTCTACGGTATTGTGCCGGCAACAAGAGCAACCCTAAACGATAAACGAAAATGTACTTTGCCGACTGGTGCTGCCTCCTTTAAGGGCATGTCAAATAGTATTGAGAAATACGGAATGGCCTCAAATAGAACTTTTAGGGAAAATGTCGTCACAAGTAAACGCGTATACTGGTGATGGCGAAATTCGTGCGCCGCATCCGCACCAGGGGACGCCGCTTGCATAAAACCCCCCGAAAAAAAAAAAAAAAAAAAAAAAAAAAACGCGAGAGCATCGGATCACGACATCAGCATAAGCGGCGAGCGTACTCAGCGGCCGCGCTGCGTGCGCTTCTGCGTGGTGACGCGTCCTCTTCCGTGAGACGGGCGTTCGTGCGCGCACGCGCGCGAATGTGTGGGTGGGTTGGTTGGACGGGGTGGGGGGAGGCATCCGCGTATAACGCAGCGACGAGCCGACACATCTCGGCCGAAAACGATTAATCTTGCGCGCGCGCCGCGGGAAGAAGGATTGCCTTCAGAAAAGGGTCGGACGTCCGCCGAAAAATCTCGGCGGGCGATACAAAAGCCCCGGGCGCGCCACCACCCCAAACCAACGTCACCGCCGCGGGGTCCCAGCGCCCGGGGCTGTGACCCGGCCAAAGCTAGCCGCGCCCGGGGAGATCTTCTACTCAGCGCCCGGTGGCTGTAGAAGCGCTCGCCTAGACGGGCCACCTTTCTGCATCCAAAGTACATTCATCATCATTAGAAGAAGGCCGCGGAAAACGTCTTCCAAGAAGCAGAGCCAGAGACCTTTTGCGCTCCGCTCGCGTCACGCACGCCAAAGAGCCGCCGCCGGGTCTCAACACAAAACGGGTTAGCGCTATGCTTTGGACCCGTTAGTCGTTGTCGACCCTACGGGCACTGAACGGGCGAGAACAGCTATAGCACGCACAAGAGTATAAGAAGAGTCCTGGATGGAAGAGCGCGATCCGTAGATAAAGGCGGGCTCCTCGCAAGAGGACACGAACGGAGATGAGACGGAGAGGGAGCGAAACCATTCTGCGAATGTGTAATTTACGGAGAGTGTCGATGGTTGTAATCAACCGCGCACGGTGGTCCCAAGCCTGGACCGTCACACGAACGTTCGGTCATCACTCCGTCACTGCGAACCGCGATATACCCACAGTGCGTTCCCCGTAGAGGGCTACATCTCCCGCGCTGATAGCTGCAGTGTTGAGCGACAGCGCGAGTGCAGGAAACGAGAGACTGCTCAGTGCAATTACCCATGAGGCAAGTTCAATGTCACGCATTCGCAAGGCAATATAGTGGATATTCAATATGTCAAGCACCATCTATTCACTTGCAGCAGAGCGCCATGCGGCATCTTGCTGAAGGCCCGGCAGAACGAAATTGCTTTGTCAACAGTACAGGTATAGACGCATAGCTGCTGTTTTCACCCTTGTTTTCTGGTGTCCTGTCGGTGCACTGTTCTCTCCTGTATACATGCGAAGCAAAGGGGTTTCCTGGCAATAGGCATAACAAGATCACCGAATGGCACGAAATACGCACGGTAAACAGCGGCCAACGCAAACATTTAGCTCGCTCCCTCGTGTCTATTTGTTTGCTAGCTGCGACGTGTATAACTGCCGCGCGACTGGCCACTGGAGGCACTTCGCGTGTATTCGCGGGCTTCTTGCACACTCAGGAAAACATTTTTATGTAGCGCGTATTGAGTAACAGAAAAATGTATCGGGGGTTTTTCATGTTGCTTTACAATTTTCCCATTGACACTTCGATAATTGGGACAGTACTTCTCGAGATAGATAATTCATTACAATTACCTATAATTAAACATCAGTAACGGAAAAAAATTACTACCAGCTACTCGATTGTACTGGAAATAATGTGCTCTAGGTTTCCTTCGAGTAACGCAATTGCTCTTTTTTTAAATCTTGGTGCATGATAGTTGGGACACCCATGTATATATACAACCATATTCACATTGCATTAGAACCGCGTATACCTCATGCGCAAGAAAGAGAAATGGCGCGTATTTATACGCAGGGTGTTGCGGGCGTATTATGAACCGTCCCTCTTCATCGGCGCCAAACTGCGGGAGAAACGCATCGCGACGCTCGTAAGCGCAAAACAACGGTCGTTCCGTGCACGGACCATTGCAGCTGGGCCGGAGTCCCTTTTCTTGCCGCCCGCGCCGCGAGACCGAGAACGAGAACGAGCCGGGGTTGCGCTTTCATTGCCCATCAATATCGAGCCGTCTGCCCTTCAGAAACACGTCCGGGGCCATTCTTCTTTGGCGAGTCGGCTTTATAGTTGAGCGAGCTCAGCGAGTGCAAGAAGAACAGAAAAGGTTCGTCTTTTTTTTGTTTTTTTTTTGCGTTGTGTCAACCGCTGACTGAGGCAGGCCTCACGAAGATCGATGCATCGATTCGGGTGACATTTCGCGAACATGCTTCTCAGAACGTTCACCTTATCAATCAACCCCCACCGAAACGGAGCTTTCGCGCGGAAAACCTCGGGCTAGAGAAAGAGAGAGAGAGGAAACGCGAAGCCGAAGAACCGATTCGGTGGAACAACCAATGGCACAGAGGCGCGTCGAGGGCAGGGAAATAAATTTTGCCCCGTGTCCGGTTTATGTTGCTCACAGCTTTGTGTGCAAGGGAAAGAAAACACGGAATCAAGCGTGTAGCACTTTCGCCGAAACGCAGCGACTGCCAGGAATGGCTCGCTTTGCTTGGCTTTGTGCCACAGAATGTAAATAACAATAACAAAACGAGTGAGATCGATTAATAATAATGCTTGTATTGGATTCTTGTGAAAAATTGCGCGAAATATTCGCCTCTGTTATAAGTTAGGCTTAACGGTATACTTCTCTGGGCATCACTGTATGCTGTGTACCATGCATCTGGGCCAATTAAAATGTGCGGAACAAGGAAAATGTAATCAAGACAGCCTGCTACGCGTAATAGCATGGGAGGGCGATGTTCAACTGCTCTGTTTTGGAACCCGCAATAGGGCATAATTACAAATTCATGCGAGTCTCTAAACACAATAACTCGCTCTGTAGTCGTTGTCTATATATACTTGTTCGCGTTTTAATTCATGTTGATTCGAAGACTGTATTGTGCGTACAAACAGCTTTATACACTGATATCCAAAAAAGATACGTTTCACATGGAGATGGAGACTGCAATAAATCAATAGTAATTGAACAAGAGTGATCAAACAAGAGTGATTGGACAATGATCGAACAGTACCTATAGGGCTGGAGCCAACGTTTCGACAAAACGATTGGTTTTGCGTCGGGGCCCCCCTTATAGAATACAGGGGCCGTATTCTCGGCTCATCACTCTCGAAGATAGTCTCACTTCCGCGAGATTTCGCGTGACTCGGCACCGGACGGGTCTGCGCATACTGGCGACAGCGTTTCTGGCGCTGTGCCAAAGCTCGCTCTATTCTCACAGTGCCAAGAGCGCTTTCAGCCACGCGCGTCAACGCGTCCAGTTCCGAATCTCGCGAAATATCATGAATGTGAAGCTATCTCCGAAAGTGATCCCCCAACACCCCCCTTGGTCCTCTTGTCGAAACATTGGCTCCGGCTCTATAGATATCCCTTGTTCGATAGCTGTTGATCACTTCAGACACTGGTAGTTTCTTGTAATTTCTGAGATAGTGGACTTAAAATTCTATGTCGAGGTAAACTGCTATCACTAACTTGCATGGTGATGGCTCGATCAATTGATAGTGGGGTTTATGGACCCGAAAGAAACTTGTTGCTTTTACATACGCTGTAGTGGAGGACCTCGGATTGAGCTTGAACACCTGGAGATATTTTATGCGCACTTAAACCTAAGCGCATGAGCGTGCTTGCATTTTGACCCCACCGAAATGTCGCCGCCGTGGCAGGTGATCGAACCCGCGACGTCAACGTCAGCTACAGGACGCCATAGTCACTGAGCTACCGCAATATATAGCTAATTCCGGTGGATGTTCTTATACGCATTGACGTTCACTGTAGTGCTTGGCTGTATACTTGTAGAGCGCATATATATATATTTCTAATACTTAGTATGCCTCCAAACCGAACCACCGTAAAATCCATCATTCCTTAGCGTATAACTATAGTAACATATTTCTTCTGAGAAATATCAGTAGAAACTAAACTACCTCCTCAACCATTGATTTAACAATGACGACTGTGTACTTTGTTTGCTATTGCGAGATACCTATCCTGTGTCGCTATCACTGATCTTCAATATCGCTGATTTGTTGTCCTGAGTTGTCAAGCTCTCTTTTGTCACCTAGCTTCAATCATGTTACTCATAATTTTCTTCTTTTGTGCACGATCTCTTAATAGTGGCCGGCATTTGACCAGTATTACTTGCAATAATTACATGCATGTTCGTAAAACTAATGGTTAGTTTGTAAGACTAAAGGGCACAACGCACTTCTGACGCCAATATTTGAGTGAATAAATTTCTATTTTGTACATAAGGCGATCAGAACCCTTGCTTGGAGTCACCACGATCTTCATGCGTACGAACGTTTCTGCATGTGCAATGCCAAAGTCAAGTTTTAACTACCTCCAAATATTTTATGTTATAGGCGAAGTTCAATGCGGATTGTCGCGAAGCGAATGAGCAGTCTCAAATTGGGCTTTCAGATCGACTGGACCAGACCCACGTCGCGTTTTTTCCTTATATCAGTGGAACGATGATATGCAATCACGGGACTGCGTGCCTTCAAAACCTAAAGAAAAGATTCTGAGTTTCATGATGAAATACCGATGGGAAAGTAATGGTTCTCGTTAGGATTGCAGGGGGGGGGGGGGGGTAAGGGGGCGGGGGGCGGTAAGGAAGTCGCGGTCGAAACAAATTAAACGCAGCTTTAAACGCGAACCGCTTACAGCACAGCGCACCTTACAAACGTTAACTGCGCGTATACACGTAACAACTAAAAAAGAGCAAGGGACAATCTGCACCATCCATGTTCCGACGAGGCTTCAAGATCGCGCTGCACGATATTGCGCTATAGCCCGTATGCCACGTAAGGAAGATGGCGGCATCCATCGGAAGAAAGTCTTTCGCCTCCTCGCCAACCTCACCCTTCCTCTCGTCTGTGCCTCCTCGCCGACGGCTACACTCTCCTCCTCGGGAGAATACGTCGGACTTCATTTACGGACTGCAATGAGGCGTAAATTACTTCTCTCGGCCGCGCGGCCGCGGGTCATTTCGCGGGCTATAGACTCTGTGACCGCTCCCGTTTCCATCTGTCGCTTTTTCTTCATTTTCATTCTTCCCCTGTACACATCTCGCCTTTTCGTTTGCTTTTCTTTCATATCGCTCATTCTTTCTTACTGCAACGAAGGAGCGGGGGAAAAAAAAAACGAAGAAAAGGCTTCACCTGCTTCTTCCGTTCCTTACCGCCAACACCAACGCAACACCGGCAGCAGTATTTCAGCAGCAACAGCAGCACAGTCAACCCAGCGCCATCGCCGAGCCCCCCCCCATTCTCATAATATCCCCATCCGTCTTGCGGTCTACTCATCGCTCAGGTTGCTCCCAATATTTCAGCGGCCGCCGTTCCTAATTAGTTTAAAACGACCGCGCCAGCGTGCGAAGAGCCCGCCACGCTCCGCGGGGGCGGATATGGGCGGGAGAGGAGGTGGAGGAAGAGAGAGGAGAAAGCGAATAAAAAACAAGCAGTAGAGAGCAGTTGAGGAAATCATTCCGTTCACGATAATTTATTTTATGGTTCATTATCGTTGGAGTGCGAAACTTCATTATCTCGCGGTCAGGCGTACCAAGGTTTCGCTCCTTTCGTTCTCTCTCTCTTTCTCACTTGCCTTCCTCCTCCGCTAAGCGCGACGGTTGGGTTCGCGAATTTTTTTTCAGGGCGACGAGGTTCAGCTATGCTGCGGAGATGGTGGCGGTCATGGCGCAAGGCCTATGGCTTTTTTTTTTTTTTTTGCTTTTCTTTTTCAGGAGGAACGAATCTTGTCTCAATCGTGTCTTTAGATCTGGAGCTCAGACATTGCCTGCGCTTTTTTTTTTTCGTTTTTTAGTGCTAGCCCCTTTCGCTGTGAATACATATGTATACTTTGTTCGCCAAGCAACGGCGCGAACGTGCGAAAGTAAATTGGATCGGTGCCGCCATAGCTAACCGTATTGCAATGGTCATTTGCGCGACCGACTAATGGGAGGGAGCTTCTGTACCGTGTTCCTTGAACTGCGTAAGGCGCCAAACTTTTCGCAACTTTAGTTCGTCCAGACTACCGTACCGCTTTCACGGTGCGCGGAAATTTGAGGTAACAGCTTCCGCATGAAACAATTTCGCAGGGAATTCAGCTATATACCTTACGAACGACCGGATAGTTCTGACGGTTGGCGCGAAGAGATTTGTAACTAATATTTTTAGTTACTTGGAGCGATAGAACGCAGTGCGAGATGATGAGTGAAAGCGGTCGTGCTTGTGTGGACTACGAAAGATGCAACAGTCATTGACAAGGATAGTGGTTGGCGACAAAATCGCATTTACAGTCGGCTTGTAGTCACATGTGTGCGACGCCATCGAAGTCTGTGCACATTATTGAATAGTCTATAAATTGTGTACAAGAATAGGCATAAAACATGGCTGCGGCTTAGCGCAGCTAACGCTGGATATGCAAAGCGAAAGCTTGGTTTAGCCTGGTTAAGTCTTGGTTTCACTTGGTTAACCTTTGATTAGCTTAACCAACGTTGTGGTCCCGCGTTCGGTGTTCTGCGGGCCGAACGGCTCGGTCTTCCTCAGTCTCCGACGCTAGCTTCGCCCACTTGGCCAAAGCCACCTAGTTGCTCAAGACAAACCAGGGGTGGTATTCTGTAAGAGTTCACCTAGTGGACTGTCCATTTCGACCGTCGCTGATTGGTTACAGCTGTACGAGCGAGGAAGAGACTGGCTGGCGGCACCTGTCTCCTCCGCACTCGAGCAGCTCCAGCCAATCAGCAGCGGCGAAGTGGACAGTCCACTAGGTGGACTCGTACAGAATACCTCCCCACATCTTGCTGCCGTCACCGACGACGCCGAGAAACGCAACAGTAAGAGACGTCGGCAAAATCGCTGAATGTGTCTGTGTGTGTGGGAGGGGGGGGGGGGGAGGCTTTAGCCAGGCGCGCGGTGAATCACGTGGTCAGGCGGCGATCTAGCTGCGGAGAGGGCATGCGCCAAGCCGGCGGGGGCGGCGGAGCTCGGCGAGACTCACGTGATGCGTTTCTAAGGCTACGGCGCAGCTGCGGTCAAATGAAGGTCAAATTGCTGGCGAGTGCGAAACTCGGCTCGACGTCCTTAGTAAAGCTATCACTTAAAAAAAAAAAACTGTCAGCCCTTCCATTGGGGTGGAGATGTCAGGAAGCTGTACTATGGTGGGAATTCATCATCATCATCATCATCATCATCATCATCATCATCATCATCATCATCATCATCACCAGCCTATATTTCATCTCCACTGCAGGACGAAGGCCTCTCCCTGCGTTCTCCAATTACCCTTGTCTTGCGCTAGCGTATTCCAACTTGAGCCTGCAAATTTCCTAACTTCATCATCCCATCTGGTTTTCTGCCGACCTCGACTGCGCTTCCCTTCTCTTGGTATCCATGCTGTAACCCTAATGGTCCACCGGTTATCCATCTACGCATTACATGGCCTGCCCAGCTCCATTTCTTGCGCTTAATGTCAACTAGAATATCGGCTATCCCCGTTTGTTCTCTGATCCACACCGCTCTCTTCCTGTCTCTTAACGTTAGTCCTAAGATTTTATTGCGATATCAATTATATGGACATTTCAACCGGATTTCTGCCGTCGGCGTCACCGTCGCCTGTGAGGTTCCGTATAGATAAAATCTTCGCCGCGCGCCGTATGCCCGAGCGGAAGCGTGCGGGGACGCGCGCTATCACGGAGAGCGAACGCACTCAACCTCCCACGCGCAAGCAAGGAAGCGGGAAGCCAGCGCCGGAGGGAGCGGGGGGGGGGGGGGGGCACTTCTACCCCGCCAACAACCGCGCTCGTCGCTCGCCCGCACCGTCTCTTATCTCCACACGGCTCTGACCTTTGTATGCGCTGTGCATTCGCCGCTCAGTTTCCGTTGAAGCGATAGACCGCACGTACCTTCGCCCGCTGTGGCGCATGCTGCTTGCTGCCAGCGTTTTGACAGTCGTTGTCTGCAGTCATTCAGTGTGATCTATTCATGTTTCGTTTGTGCGCGCTCACATCACGCTTGTTCATTCAGTTAGTAATAGTCGGGCCACATTTTCCAACGCACGCTCCACATGAAATGCTGCCCGGATCGGCAGTGCAGCGCTACAGGTGTGTCCCTTCGCACGCGCTGCCCACAGGAAGCGCTTCTCATCAACACCACCGTTTCACACCGGCCTTCTCGTGGTCATCGAGTCCCTCTTCATGTCGGTCTACTTACGCCGCAGCACACCTGCTTACTTAATCAGCTCATGTTTACTACAATTCATATTGCTACCAAAGCCGCTCACCTTACTTCGTATGACATTGCTGTGTTGCTATCGCATTCATTGCTTCGCCCTTAGGGCGAAACTGTGACATTTTTTTTCGTTCCATCGCTCTTTGTGCGGTCCTTAACTTGTTCTAGAGCTTCTTTGTTAACCTCCAAGTTTCTGCCCCATATGTTAGCACCGGTAGAATGCAATGATTGTACACTTTTCTTTTCAGCGACAGTGGTAAGCTCGCAGTCAGGATTTGGCAATGTCTGCAGCCGTATGCACTCCAACCCAATTTTATTCTTATGTAAATTTCTTTCTCGTGATCAGGGTCCCCATGAGTAATTGACCTAGGTAAACGTACTCCTTTACAGACTCTAGAGGCTGACTGGCGATCCTGAATTCTTGTTCCCTTGCCAGGCTATTGAACATTATCTTTGTCTTCTGCATATTCATCTTCAACCCAATCCTTACACTTTCTCGATTAAGGTCCTCAATCATTTGCTGTAATTCGTGTCCATTGTTGCTCAATAGGACAATGTCATCTGCAAAGCGAAGGTTGCTGAGATATTCGCCGTTGATCCTCACTCCTAAGCCTTCCCATGTATAAGAGCTTGAATACTTCTCCTAAGCATGCAGGGAATAGCATTGGAGAGATGCTGCCTTGCCTGACCCCTTTCTTGATAGGTGACACAATCTCTCACAATCTGACACAATAGTGGGAATTATGTATTTCCAATTATGACTATTAAGATGTGATGGTGTAATTGGTTATTTGAACTATTAAAGACTGATATATATATATATATATATATATATATATATATATATATATATATATTGCCACGAGACAGTGAAGGGGCTGCTACTGTCGGTCGGGCGAAGACGACGGCGACGAAGTGGCCAGAGGCGCGCGACAGCCTTGCATCCGTCGCTGCTGCTTGTTCAAAACCTTGTATATAGCCATACTCACTCCCTAAATAAACGTTATCCCCGTAACATCTATGGCGGAGGTGCTGGGTATCGATCCCCGTAACAATATATATATATATATATGATCCTGTCGTTTTCACTTATTTAGTGACCAGAGGGACCAAGGCCTTATGGTCGCTACGGTACACCGCCATAGGGTGTACGGCAAATGTTGGCACGTTCTTCATAAACACGTCACCAACGCCGCGTGCGTTCGGTGCGAACGCGGACAAAACGCCGCCGCCGTCGACAATAGTTGTTCGCGTTGTTTGTGTGACCGCACACAACGGCTGTCAAAACGTTGGCTACGTGACGGAGCGAGAGAGAGAGATTGTGCTTGTGAAGAGACACGAACGACTAAACGCTGTTATCAACACTGTTAGGGGAGAGGCGGGCGTGAGCCTAGAGGGAGTCGGCGTCTCGTCAGGCGGCAGAGGCCGGCAGGGCTGCACGCATGCGCGGCAGTGGGAGAGCGGGCACGCACACGCACAGTCTAGGGTAGGGAGCTTACATGCAACGCCGTTTTAAAACGGCGTTGCATGTAGGCATCCTAGTCTAGGGTGCCTCGCCCACCGCTCACCTTCCACTGGGAAGCCGCGTTTGCTCTCCGCCGTGCGTTCGCTCCCCGGGAAAGCGCGCGTCCCTCGCCCTCGCGCGCTTTCACTGGCACATAAGTTGCGTTTGCTCTCCGCCGTGCGATCGCTTCCCGCGAAAGCGCGCGCGTTCACTCGCACATACAGCATACGGCCAATGAGAGTTTTTTCTATTGCCGGATGCGACCATCGAACAGTGAGCCCTTAACAGCTTCGCTGAAAAAAAAAAAGAATAACCGGGGACTCCAGAAAATTCACCGATTCGAAAGTAATTTTTTTTCTACTCATATGAATGTAAGCGAGAGGTTTGCACCTATAGTGATCGCCGACTACACCTCCTTATTGTGACAGCAGCTGGATCGAACTACTGGCACCGCTATCTCTTAGTGAGCAACTTTGCTACATGCACAAGGTAGTCTCCATCCTCTCCCATTTATATGGCCTCCAGTGTAGCCTCCGAAGTGTACGCACAGACGCCACCACTCTCGGAGTCTGGAGGAGGAGTGCACAAACCCCGCTACAGAAACGGCTGAGCTCATAAGTTGCGCGAGAGATCAATGATAATGAAAGCTAAGAGCTAGAAAAGGGGACAAAGGCAAGGTGATATAGAAGACAGGAGGGCTGCTCACCGCTATCTTGCCTGTCATGTTTTTGCCCTATTTCATTATGTACAGCAACAAACTCGCCCAACTTGCTGTATTACTGCGAGAGATCAATGGTTAGTGCATCCGACTCCTATCTGCACGTTTGTAGCGTACAATGGCCCGTTTTCTTTCGCCAGATGGCGCGTTTGAAGCAGAGGAGGTGTCGTGACGGCGACCGCGAAAAGGAAAAGACGGACAGACACATTGAAACCAGTCTCGAGGTCTTAACCGCTGTGTTGCAGTAAAGGAAACACGGGAAGCAATTACTTTACTCCTAACGTAATTAAGTATAGTGACGCACGGGGAAGGTACCTCGTGGCGGTTCACACCGATAGCTGCATGGCTAACGCTTCTTTTTGAAGGACATGAGAGAGCTCCTAACGGATCTTAAGAAAGGAACCTTGTTTCGGCTGTCGTTACATTGCATGTAATCAAGCGCTTTCTATCAAAAATACAACGGAGAATCATAGGAACAGAAAGCAGTTTGTTCACATGCACAAGGCTCCTCAGAGAGCGTGAATGATGTCTATAGCCGGAAACGTGTGGCTCCCTGAAAGACCTAGCTTGCTTCACTACGCAAGCTCTCATGTTTTATGCCTTTACTATGTTTGCCAGATAAACATTATCGTACTATTGCTCCAATTTTATGTTTGGTTGCACAGAGTTGACGTTTTGAAATATTACAAAAATATTCTAGAAATATTCGTATTGTAAAGGCGTTTATTAGGCACTAGCCTTTTGGACCGACCGTTAGTTCAAGGCCCGAACTCTCAGCACGAGTGGCGTTTCTCGAGGAGAGCGCAGGAGGGATCGACCCACTAGAATAGGCTGGAGAGCATGACCCACTATGGCGTTCGTATTCTTCGCTACAATATTAACGAATAGTGACTATTTGATTTGAGGACCGAATTGAATAGGGTACTACTTGATTCGTTGTTCGAAAACTTCATATATTCGCACAGCCCTGGAAAATAGAAAGTGGGAACATTTCAGGGGATAGCAGGCCGGCCCGATAGTATACTCAGGGGACAAGCAGGTGAATAGAACCGACCATATGTGTTGCCTGATAACAGGACGCGACTGATAACAAGGAAATCAAACACAACGTAACCACGATAATTGCAGAGGCCGAAAATGAAGCCAGGAGAGAAACCTCAAGACGGGAAACGGCCAAGCTCTTTCAAGCACTAAAGGACCTTATAAAAAAAAAAGAAAACGCCAGAACCTAAAAATACACAAATCTAGAGATCAGGCCCAATTCGCTGAACAGTTGAAAGTGATCAGCATTCGTAATTGAAGAGACATCCTTAAATATAAAACTAAATACGTTGAGGAGCATCAAATAACACAAGAGGAGGATGAATAAACTTTATCGAAATGAGCAGACGGTAAAATCGTCCGAGGTGGGCGGCGTCCCTAGTCCAGGATGCCGTGGACCTGAGCCGATAGTTTGGCCCTGCTCACCAGGCGATGCTGGTGTTCAGGGCTCGGGCTCGTCAGCTGGGCCTCCCACTACTCGACAGTTGGTCCGGTGATGAGTGGTATCGATAGGATTTGTCCGCATTCCCATACCATATGGTAGAGGGTATTGGGCGCAGAGCAGAAGGCGCATTTGTGAATACATGGCGTGTAGCAGGGTGCCGTGCGGGAATGTGCTGGTCTGTAGTTTTGCGGAACATCATCGCCTCTTTTCTTGTCAGCTTGAGATGTGGGGGTGGGTAGATCCTCCTACCCAGTCGGTAATGACTCAGGATATCGGCGTATCTTTTCGGGACGCTATCATATTGGTCTACCGGGGCTCGTGAACCCAGTGGGACAGCCCGAAGAATGTGATCTCGGGCAGCGGCGTTAGCCGCTACATTACCCGCCAGGGACTCGTGTCCCGGGGCCCAGGCAATGTACAGTTCTTGAAAATTATCTAGTTTTTCGAGTATGCTCAGGGATTGTTTGGAAATGCGGCCCTTTTGGTAATTTATACATGCTGTTTGTGAGTCCGTCATGACTGCGATGTGATTTTCCTCTCGCTTGCCCGTAGTGGCCGCCAGGGTTATCGCCGTTTCTTCGGCGCAGTCGATGTCTGGAGTGTTTACTGAGGCCGCTGCTACCTTTTGTCCTTAGCCGTTGATCACGCTGATAGCGTGGGCCGCTCTGTTCTTGTACTTTGCCGCGTCGGTGTATCTGACTTCTCCTGGTTTTGGTCCTTCGTAGGTCTTACGTAGAGCTTGTACTCTCGCTCGCCTTCTTTCTCTCTTGTATTCAGGGTGCATGTTTCTCGGGATGCTGGCCACCGTGATCTTCTCCCTCAGGGGTAGAGGAACCCGCTGTTTTCTGGACTCATATTCGACTGGGTAGCCCAGTCTTAGCGTGTCCCTGCCCGTGCTGGTGAACTTGGTCGCTCTATCTGGCTCGTCTTGTGGGCCTCTACTAGTTCCTCCCAAGTATTGTGGATGCCCAGGCTGAGTAGCTTCTCCGTCAAGGTCGTCGGTGCAAGCCCCAGTGCCAGCTTGCAGGTCTTTAGTATTACAGTGTTCAATTTGTCTCTCTCGCTGTTCTTGAGAACCAGGTACGGGGTGCCGTAAGTGACTCTGCTGATTAACAGAGCTTCTATTATTATGATCGTGTCCTGCTTTTTCAGGTGGTGCTTTCTGTTAGTCACTCTTCGCACAAAGTGCGCGACTTGGTTAACTGTCGCTTGCAGCGTTTTAATGCTGCGAGACTGGCACCGTCCTTCTGGAAAGTAAGGCCCACAATACGGAGTACGTCCACCTTGGGTATGTTGACTCCATGTAGGGTCAACGTTGGGTCCGGTGTCTCCTGCGGAGGCCGCCCTCTTGTCCTCTTTTTGAGGATCATGAGCTCCGACTTTTCCGGCGCGCATGAAAAGACCACAAAGGTGTAGATAATGCTCGGTCCTGTCGATGGCTTCCTGCAGGACGTCGTTTTGTTCGCCCGCCGATCCGATGCACGTCCCCACGGTCAGGTCGTCTGCGTACATTGCGTGACGGATACCCGGCTGACTTTGCGGCTGACTTTGCAGCTGCGGTTTCTTCGCGTTTCTGCGTCCGCGCCTCCTGCGCCGCACGACCTAAGGAACTTGGTATCGTTGCTTGGGAACTTGGTATCGTTGGTATCAGAAGGAACTTGGTATCGTTGAACTTGGGTGTGGGCCCCCGCAGAGGGCGCACTTGGGCGAGCATTGGTGGTCTTCGGCCGGGTCGTTGCCTCCGCAGCCGCGGCACCTCTTCTTGTCGGGATTCGGGCAGACGTCGAGTCTGTGGCCCAAGTCACCGCACCCGTAGCACACGTCGTTCTGCCGCCTGTATAGCGTGCAGCGTATAGGTGACCCGTAAAACGAGCAATCGCAGGGTATTGTGGGGCGCGCCATCTGCTAGCAGCTTCCGGTTCGACGGACGACGCGGCGGCATCGGCGGCATGCCCGGCGCACGTGTTTTTCTACGCACTTTCAACTGTCAGTCGTGCGAAGCTTTTCGTCCACTTTGTCGACCAGCAATGTCGTACCATTCATTCAGCTGATTTCTAGGTTTCAGTTCACTCTGGGCGCGACGATGACAAGCCAAGAAAGGCAAGGATACGATTTTATTCATAAAGGAACTCTGGTTTTCATTTCGGCGGCCTTTTTTGTTTCTGCGAGGTTTAGCTCTACGACATTTGCCGTTGCTTGGACGCACCGTCACTGACTGCTCTGCCCGCAGGGACAGGT
Source organism: Dermacentor silvarum (assembly GCF_013339745.2). Taxonomy (NCBI): domain Eukaryota; kingdom Metazoa; phylum Arthropoda; class Arachnida; order Ixodida; family Ixodidae; genus Dermacentor; species Dermacentor silvarum. Next base: position 67,020,414 of record NC_051159.1, on the reverse strand, counting down.
GAAAAAGTTAGCGTTATCCGATAATTTATCAAGCGTATAGAAGCATTACTTAGATAAATCGGGTGCTGAGGCGATGGCTACAGCGGTGCATGTTGCTCTGTGATCGTAGCTAAAAACCTATATCGGTATAACAGCGCAGCCAACGCTGAAAATGATAACTTTGCGCGTTGTCAACGACATTTCTCCGTCGAAACTCTAGGTTCATTTGAAGTGGTACGTAGTTAGACGTTCTCGCTTTTATTTTGTCAACAATGGCCGTATCGCCGTCATATGACGGCTGCACATTATCTCTATCTGTGCTGAAGGAACTAAGGAGGGCTAGTTGGTTGCGAGTATTATGCATGTATCTCGCTGTGTCCCGCTTAAATTCGCGCCGTAAAACCTCGTTTCATAATACCTCTATATGTGCATGCGAGTACTGAAATAGTTCTGGTTGCCTGAGTCAATGTTAGAGAAAGAAATATCTTGGGGAATCATTCCGTGTCGGCCCTTATACACAGCTAAACGCCGCCTGATAAGTGGCACTGTACGTTAATTTTGTTTTTGTTCACGGATGGTCTCTGTCTTGTTACAGTTTGGAAGTGGCAGCCATTCCTTTGATGCTTGTGCACAGCTGACTCAGCAAGGGTTGCTGCAAGGCAGTAGTTACATACGTTCACCTTTAACGCTTGAATTTGAGCAGCCAACGGCTGGACAGCCGACGATGGTTTTGCTAGGCACCTGGAACCGGGTAATCTTCGAATGGGACAAAGCCTGACTGCCAGCGCAAGTGGCTCAGTCAGCTAAGGCGTTGCGCTGCTGAGCACGAGCTCGCGGGATCGAATCCCGGCCGCGGGGAGCAGCATTTCGCCAACGCCCGTGTGCTTGCGTTATAGTGCATGTTAAACAACCCCAGGTGGTCAAAATGAATCCGGAGCCCTCCACTACGGTGTGCCTCATAATCAGAACTGGTTTTGGCACGTAAAACCCCAGAAAGAACAGACTGCAAGCGCATCAATGGAATTCAACGGCGAAGTGGTGGCGGCGGCTGCGCTGACTCGAACCGGAAGCAGCTAGCAGACGGCGCACCCCACAATCCCTCGCTATTTTACGGGTCACCTATTAGGCTTACGCCACGCATGACATAGTTCAGCACTTTCATGCCGTCGAAGAGCACTACCACCGTCGAGGTGTTTTTGATCCGCTTGGCTTCCAAGGCCTTGGGATTTCTGTGGTTCACTATCATGGCCCGAAGCGAGGGGTCCACTCCTCTGATGACCCCCTTGCACGTGTTGTCCGGCGCGGCAACGCAAGCGGCCACTTTGAATGCGCCTTCTCTTAGGTGAAGCTTGTGAACTGCGGCATATGCGTTCGCGTTCTTCTCGGTCGGCGTGGACACAACGAGAGTGTTCTGGGTTGCGTTCGGGCAAAAGATGTCTTCCTCGGTCTCGTTCGGCGTGAGCGAGGCCGCCATTGCTAGCGCAAGCGCTAGGCCAATTTGACTTAGGTTTTTCACGTCGAGTCCGTCTCTCGGCCTCACTATGATGCGAATGTGGTCCCTCGGTAGCCGGGGGAGCCTCGATGCGGCGACGAGGCGCTTGACCGCGCTCTGCGGGCCGGCCGTGCGGCGGCCGCCCTTCGTCTCTGCTCGTTCCTCGTTGCCTCGGTCCGGAACGGTCGGTTCCGGTTTGGCCTTCTTGTTTCTGCCCATGGCCGTCGTCCAGCCCGTACAATTCGCTTCTTCTCGGGAGATTTCCTCTACGACTGTCTCCATAGATGGCATGCTGCCGCGCACACGTACGAGCGAGGCCTGGGCCTGCTCGCTCCTCGCCGCCGACGATAGGCCTAGTCGGGTAGGGCTAGCTGAGCCGCGGCGTAGTCCGAACTAAAAAGTCTCGAAAATTGAAAAAGAGTATACTGACCGGCAAAAATCAGACATCGCCGTGTTCCTTAGAAGAAACTGCGTCGAATGGTGCACATTTCGCTGCTAGGAATCACAAAAGTCAGTCCGAAAACATGTGCAGAAGCGGGAGCCGAAGTTACCACGTCCGCACTGGTCGGCTTCTTCTTCTTCTTCACTCAGAGGAGGAAGGGTTAGAATTTTACTTTTGTAAGTACATGTTGGGTCAGAACAACCTATTTAGAAATCGTGCTGAACCCGTGGTGCATTCGATAACTTTTCCCACTGCATTGATTACACTCTGAAGGAACGTTAAAGTCTGCAAAGTCAGCCGGGTATCCGTCACGCAATGTACGTAGACGACCTGACCGTGGGGACGTTATCAACGTTATCAACACTTTCAGGGTTATACGGCATACACTGCTGAGGGCATTGCTGGGGCCCAATTACGTAAGGTAAAACCATTCTGAAATGCGTCTACAATAAGTATATCAGAGAAATTATGGAGGCGTGCCGAATTGCAGGAAGTGACGCTCACAGACAAAAAAACGTAGAGCATGGACCGCAGCCTATGCTCTACGCAAATCTACGATACCTGCCTATGAAATTTATTCAAATTGTTGCACTTATTTATGAAAAAAAAATCACCGCATATCCACGAAGTGAATGATGATGAGTTGGCGAAGCACCGGGGCATCATTCGGTTAACCGTGGATCCCCCGACACCGGCAAGCGGACCCAGAGGCGGCGAGAGCGCGGGAAGCGGCGGCAAAACGCCGGAAGCGTTCTCTACCTGAGGTTGGTGGCGCCAATGCTCGGTTCAAGCGCGA